>NC_081405.1:246338115-246638115 GCF_030272615.1 Cryptomeria japonica | reverse complement strand
CATCAGGTCCAAATATGTTCAAGTATTGCTGAACCAGGACATGAGTTTTTTTGACACATATGGAAATAATGGAGATATTGTGAGCCAAGTGTTAAGTGATGTGCTACTTATTCAATCTGCTTTGAGTGAGAAAGTATGTTCCCATAACTCTTATATTCTTGAAAAGAAAAAGGTCTTTAATGCATACTTATTAATTTAATTTTTTATTGAGGAACCAATGAGCCTGTTCCCTGGGGAAATATCCTATTGTATTTCACTCGATGTTTGGTTGATAAGAGGTTACACTAGTGACAAACTGACCTGTTGATGCAACAGGTGGGAAATTATGTCCATAACATGGCAACTTTTTTTGGAGGTCTTGCTGTGGGATTCATAAACAGTTGGCAAGTTGCCCTTGTAACTCTAGCTACTGGCCCGTTTATTGTGGCTGCAGGAGGAGTATCGAATATCTTTCTTCATAGGCTTGCTGAAAACATTCAAGATGCATATGCTGAAGCTGCTAGCATTGCAGAACAGGTTAATAAATTTCTTCAGTTAGATAGTTTTAATTTGGTTCTTGAATTAGGATTATGGCTATACTAATATCTCAATTTTATAACTATTTTGATGACTATAGTTTGATTTTGTAATTGCACATTTCCCTTTATCACTGTCAAGGATATGACAACATACCTAAGCAGTGAGTGCTAGTCTGTTAGGAAGGGGTGGCTTAGGTTTTGGCATTAAGCTGTTAGGCTGAGTACACGGGAGGTGAGAGTGGGGATGTTTGATCGGTAATTAGCATAGATATTCCACAACTAATTCACGAACATAAATCTTATGTCATCCATTAATATCTTTGTTGATATTAATGCTCTCTCTATATATTGGCTAAAACTTATTGTCAATTTGTGATAAGAAATGAGTTGTTTAAGTGCTTTGATTGACATAGGTTGCTGTCTGCGTAAAATGAAACAAGTTAATAACTAAAACATCTAAAAAAAGGAGCACAACAGAAAGGGATTTTACCCTAGAGAAACACAGTGTGGTAAATTCCAGATGACGAAGGACTTGCCTAATCTTGCCACTCTTCTCTGCTAGTTTACAAGCTTACTGCATTTCATAGGGCATTCAAGGACTCCAACAAGATCAACATTATCCTAACACTTTTCAAATACTCACTCTCATACTAGTTAGCGATGTCTTGCAAATCCCTAGAACGCTCAGCCACAAAGCACTGCATCAATTGGAAGAAAAAATGATCACATGAACAACTTACAATGATCCTTCTAGGGTTGACATAAGCTAAGTGAATTATATTTGAACATGAATCCCAAATACCAAACAGCATGAAAAGAGTGTCTGTAGCTAACTGAATGATGTTCGAATATGAATCCCAAATACGAAACAGCCTGAAAAGAATGTCTGTAGCTTGAACTACTCCTTTTTGATTGACTAGGGAAAACCACCACATGCATTAATGCAAAGCTGTCATGACACTTCCAGAACTGCCATTACACTTCCAGAACTACCATGGCACAATTGGAACAACCATGTTACAGCCTTTGGTATCTAGCAATTTTGTCATTGTCAAATTGTTCTTTGTTTCTTGGGAACCCACTTCAGCTGTGTTGCTGGCTTGCGTAGAAAAAGTGCTTGGGTTCCTCTTTTTTTTTGTGCCTTGGAGAAAAACTTAGTGTTTGAGTTTTGTTTGACTCCAAGTTTTCTAGATCAGCTTTGAACCATCTGCAACTTCGGCACATCCCTATAGAAATGCGCATATTTTATTCCTGCGGAGATTGATGATGCTAAGATTCTTTTGAGAGTGTTTTCAAGTTGCAAATTTAGTCGATTTGACTATCAGTTGGGGAATGCATGATTGGGTGTTTGAAGGTAATGAGAGATTATTCCTCCAAAGCATTGTTTTGAATGAAATATTGTCTGCATTCTCTCCACCTCTTTCTGCTTTAAGGCCTATCCCTATCTCCCTTGATCTTGGTCACATTGTCTATAGCAAGTTACAAGAGTTAGACTCCACAAGCTGTTTTTTGATTCAAACCCAAACTTGGAATTGAACTCGACACTTAGACTTGGTCAATACTCGTCAAATTGAGAGAACCATGAAATATACAGATTTTTAAGGATTTCAAGCTTTTATCATGCACTCTTCCATAGTTAAACTTTAAAAAGACATATTAAACTAATTAAATGTAAGGTACTGTGATCACATACACAAGTATGCATTGATCACATGAGTACAAAAACAGATTTTAGCGAAAGGAAACAACATTTTAGATATATAATATTATAAATATTGTTAAGTGTATGCAAAAGTCACGGATTATGAAATCCATGGCATCAAAACAAAATATCAAAATATAACTATGGCTTAGTGGAGTCTATACCACATGTCCCAACGTCCATAATTATATGGCAAATTTTCTGTGGGCATCTAAGATAGGTCCTCAATGATGATGTAGCGATGATATTTGCCTCTACAGCAATGACACCAACATTTGAGGAGTTTGCTTGTGCTCTACTCTCCTCTTTTTCCATGGCTATTGCTTCTACCTCCAGATTCACTTGATTAACCCATTTAAGGTTGTCCTCATTGAAGACAAGATCCATAACCTTGAAGATCCAATTTGTCTGTGTATCAATCTTGTTTAGAGAGATGGGAGATAAGTTGATGCCTAGGATGTGTTTGCAATAGATGCGATAATCGTAATGAACATGAACAAGATTATTCAACCTTTGTACCAACAACTTGTTGTACTTCTTGAAGTGTATGTGCTCAAATATATTCTAATTGCTCTTGCATCTTGAAGTGTTGCATTGTTTGCTCGAGACATAACTTGCAATCCTCATAAGATTTGATGCCTTAGCACCAAACGTACATAACTTGCAATCCTCATAAGATTTGATGCCTTAGCACCAAACGTCTCCCACCGTGTATTTGAAATGAGAAAAACAAACTCAATCTTAGTGTTAAACTTCAAGTTTCAGTACAGAGGTAAAAGAAGGAAAAGTTTTAAACTTATAGTACACCCTTAATAAAATTTTACTTGATTTCAATGCCGTTTAAATTTCCTTTCATATATCTCTCACAAAGAGGTCTCTTTGCACAAGTCTACAGATCTCAATTGCAGATACAATCTTCACTTCAAGATGAGGATTAGGTTCCATTTACTCTATGATGGTGTAGAGCCCATTCAAAACTTACTCATCTGCTTTGAAATTTAGGTTATAATTGGAATGCTGGATTTAAGAAATAGGTGGTTGTTGCATGTAAGGGCCTGCAAAGCTGATGGTGCCATCGTCAATCAATGATTTCCTATATGGAACGATATTTATCCTCAACCTAACCATAAATTGTCTAAAGGTTTCTTTGGCCACATCCATGCCTTCATATGCATAGTCTATTGCAGGCTCCTCCCCATGAACAACTTGATGGACAGTTAAAGGTTTTGTAAATTGCAAAAGAAGGAAACATAAGAATTATTAACAAAAAAGGTATTATAATTGGTAAAGTAGTAATATGAACAAAAATAGAATGGAAATATGAACTTATACTTATGATCTCCATTGCTTGAAATTCTAATCAACCATGTTAGCTCTTGCATTGGTTGTAGCATATGAAGATGTAGACCATTCCTCACTAACAAACATGCGTTTCAAGGAAGCCTTTGATTAGAGCAGATATTGCAATGTGATAAAGTTGTTGCAAACTCGAAATTGTTCATATACTTTCTCGTTAAGTTCAGAACCCAAGCATGGTTGTATATGTATTTGCACATGTTTTACCATATTCCACACATGCTTTGATCTATGGGATTTTGCCAAGATCCTCCAATACATGGTGAAGGAAATGAGCAACACAAGGGGTTTAGAATAAGGATGTGATGTAGACTAGAATTAGGTACGGGTAGCTGATCCTAGCAGCCAGACATATTCTTATCTAAATTTTTTAGGAGATTCTTTTGAAAACAGTGATTGACAAAGGAACTTGAAACACCAGAAAATAAATGTATGATTGCTGCTGCCACATTTAAATTTGCATGTGAAAGTTAATGCTAGGCAGAAGCATGCATGTGGGCTCCTCAATAGGAATTATAGGTTTATGGACGCTGATTTATTATACGAATAGATTTACAACTGTCATTAACCACTCAGCAAATTATAATTGCCGCAGTGGTAACAATTGTTAGAGGTGATTAGAGTGCATAGGCCATGCCTGCAAAATTGCCCCATTATGAGTTTGAAAGATAGGTGAGGCCTATCGAGCATTAAGGTTGTAACTGCCAACAAATAATGTTCAGGGTTAGAGATGCCCCACATCAGAAAATAAAGAAGGGAATCCTCATGATCAGGAAGAGGAAGATGAAGGGCCTATAAAAAATTACAAAATAACATCCAACTCCAGCTCCTGCAACAACAAAAGAGGACCCAAGAAAATGCAACCAAGAGAAAATATCAATGCCAAAACTGAACAAACAAAAACTGTTAGAAGGATAGCAAGGAATGACCGGGTGCTTGTGTATCATACATGTTGGGTAGCAAGAAGTTTGTGAGCCTGGTTCACAAATAGTGCTGAGTGGTAGAACCACCCTTTTGGAAAGTGTACATTCCTCAACAAACTCCATTGCTGAATTAAAAATCTCTATAGATTTTTTTCTTTGCTTCTTCCAACACTTAGCTGGAACAAATCCCACTTCCTTCCACCAAATTTCTTCACCATCTTTCTTCTTTCTTTTTGAGGGATTTAACCCACCATTGTTCCTCCTCCAAAAATCACATACTTCACAATAAATCTCATTAAAAATAGATATGTCCTTTTCTATGACTTTATTATGAAAATCAGAAAATTTTATCACCATCTCTATTTGTTTGCTTCTATGTTACAGGAGTGACTTTATTCATCTGGCTAGTCTCTTTTGCTTGTGCTTGTAAGAGTATTCTCTCCCATCTCCAGTTTCTGCAAATGGACTCCCTCTTGTAGGCCCTCTTGAGAACATTATTTTACAATTCTCTTTTGCTGCCATACACTTACCAACAGCTCTTCAACTGCTGCTGCAACTTTACCTTCTTGTTCTACTCCTTGTCCTTGCTTTTCATACATATGAACATGTAGGACTGAACCACACTTTTCCCTTATCTTTGCATTCTTTACCTTTGCTGGTTCTGTAGATTGAACGAACACATTAAGGGAATCAAGAGGTCCCACAAACACTTTTTCTAGTTCTTCATCATGCCTTGTAGACATGCTATTCAATTCTTCTCCATTTCTTCCATTTTTCTTTCAATTTGTGCTCGCCTGATGAACTCCAAATGGCCGAATCCCAACAACCTTTGTGGGTGTTCTATCTTCATATTTCTTTCTATTTTCTTCTTCATCATATGCATGGTCTTCAACTGCACTCAACTCATGTGCACTAATGGGCACTTTAGCCATCTTCACCATATCTTTTGTGGAAACTTTAAACTATTCATTTCTGTCCTCAACCCTTCTTCCCTGCAAATGAGAAATATTAAGTTCTCTATCTTTATTTTTCAGTGCAAGCTCAGCCTCTTCCTACTTATGGATTTCCACAATTTCTTTCTCATCATCAAATAATATGTCTCTTTTTTTTCCCACAATCCATCACCTTTTATGCCTTATTCATAAAGATCTCTTCTTTTATTTGTGCTGTTTTTACTCCTGCAAGTAATACTTCGTCTTCTTTTAGTTCATTAAAAAATTGCTTTCTAGAAACTAACCATACCTTCAGATTGCTGCCCACTTCTTCCCTCCCATACTTAAAATATTTAGTGCTTCCATCTTTGATGATAGTGTAGGCATTCTTCTTGCCATCATGGAGCTCTTATATCATATTGTGAAGGTCTTTTAAGCAAAACATGGCAAGTATCCATAGGCAAGACATCACACCAATTTTCATTTTTATATGTTTGTATATGAAAACCAACTAGACATTGCTCATTTACCAGAAGTTGGTGTTTTTTTTGCAGCCACAATACCTTGTAAGGTCTTGGATGTTTGATTCATTTTAACTTCAGTTTTTCCACCATTTCACTGGATACCAAGTTATCCATGTGCCAACTACAATTTTATAACACTTGGCTTTGGGCTTGCAGATAGTTCGAAACAAATTCTTTGTTTGTATTTAGCTCCTGTTCTTCCTTTTCTGTTTTCAGTAACACCCTCTTCATCATTAGAGTGTCGCCTTGTTGAAGCTCTATCGTGTGTCAAGATGATGTCTTATATTATAATGTCCCCTAATTAGTTATACTTTAAGTTAACCTAAATTTGCCCAAATCTAAAGTATGTAATCAAGTGTATGGGAGCACCTTTGTATACTGTTTTCCTGTAACACAAAATTAGAGAACACATATGAAGTAATACTTATAAACTGAAACATATGCTAATGAATTAGATTGAGTGATACAATTCTTTTATGTATTAATTACCATTAGTATTATATTTGTCAGATAAAATCAGATTGTAGGTTAGTTGCCATTCTTTATTATCCAATTGCTAGTGCACTAGGGTAGGCTAGTTGGATAGGGTGTCCAAAAGACCCTCCACCCTAGGCCCAAGAGCAAATGCTACATCTCTCTTGGCTCCATGTGGCAGGAGTTAAGCATCCATCATGGAGTGGCGTACCTAGCGAGGTGTCCTATCACCATTCCCCCTCATCACAACCAACTCCTTTCTTAAGCCCAAGAGCAGATGCTTCATCCCTCTTGGCTCCATGTGGCAGTGGTTAGGCATATACTATGGAGTGGCATACTCTAGAGAGTCCCTCATATACAATGAACCATTTATGATATTCCAATGAAGTTATATTTGTTATTCAATTCAACCCATTACGATAATCAATTATATTTGACATAGTTATCACAAATAATATTACATTGTCATCAATGCCTTTTGTTGGTATTATTTTGTGTCAGTATTAATCATTATTTGTCATTATTCAATTACAATCACTACGTTGTTTCTTATATTATTAGCACCATATGGGTTTACAGTATTACATCGATTTGTGCAAACCGAATTTGATTGCCTTATTCATCCTTGGATTCATATATATATATATATATGTATATATAATGTCAAACAGTAATGTTATGTGTAATCATTTTAATGCTGTTTTGAATAATTATATGTTTTTTGCTTCTTTGACTTTATATCATATCAATGTCACCAGTTTAATTAAGATCATACACAATAGTTTATATTCAATGATATACATATATGATTTTTAATATAGGAAAAACTGACTGTTGTATTCTAATATTAAATAAGAAATCGTTCATATACGTGTCTCACTGACTCTTATTTCTGTCTCCTATCCTTGCTGGCTGTCTTGATAATCTCCTTGCTGGCAGCCTTGATGATCTTTTCCCTCCCGACTTCTTTCTTATTTCTTCCTAGCTTGTTATTCTTTTCTTCGCATCCATGCCCTCCACAATGGTTATGGGCCTTCTTATACTACTTCTTGCAAAAGACGTGGCCTTTACAAGCGTTCCCTTTCATTGACTATAAACTAGTTTGTTAATAGAATCGTTGTATTACTAAACAACCCATTCTTTTCAGATCGCACTTTATGTTATGACCATCTCTAATTGTTGCACACATAATCCACATTGGTTAGTCATTTTTACCAATTAGCCTCCTTTGCTTAATCGTTGTTATTCATCACAAGGTAAAACCGTTGGCTTAATATCGTCTCTCTTTAATCATTCTTCCTTAATCGATATTATGATCAATCGTTTAACATTCATTAGCTAAGTGTGTTTGCATTAGCTTGGACATCGGTTAATGGATGATTAACATTCCACGCTTAATCGATTTATTATTCATTAATTAATATGCTTAATATTATCGATGTTGTCTTGCATTATTGTTGATCATTAGTTATGTTCCTTATGCTATTGACATTGGCCACTTATAATCATTCTGACTTATTTATTGGAACCCGTTATACGTCTTTTTCCATTTGAACAATGTCTTCTTCTAATCTTAATCGATAATTAATATTCAAAGACACCTTCCATATGTTGAATCAATGTTTGTTTTGATGTTATCTTCTTATATGTTTGCCTTAGTTGATCGGCCTATCCATTTTCTTATTGATAATGTCTTATGCCTTATTACATGGGTCTTTCTTCATATTGTTGACCATCTTGTGTGTCCCCCGATCTGATTGGTCCATCCATGTTTGATGGTTCATCGCCCCAAGAGGATGTTGACCATACACTAGTCTTAGCCATTTTTTTATTCTTTGGTTAAGTTGGGTTAGAGAAGATTGTGAAGTCTTGTTCTAAGACAATCTTTTATGGTTTGGTATAGGTGTGTAACATCCCCTTGTTGAAATTGGATTTTTTAATAAATAATAATAATAAATTAAAATATAAAAGAATAAAAATAAAATTTAATATAATTAAAATTTAGTTAAGTTTAATGAATGGTCAAAAGCCATGAAATGAAAAGTTGCGACTCCCTCAAACATGAGATATAAAAGGGAGAGGAGAGAACTTCATTTGGAGAAAAAGAGATGAAGGAAGAAAGAAGGGAGCAAAGGAATTACGGAAGCATTAATGGGAAGAAGATAAGGAAGTGACTCTTCCAAAGGGACAGCAATGCTGAAAGGTTGTGACCCTTTTGAAGGGTGGTAATTGTGAAGGGTTGTGACCGTTATGAAGAGGTGTGACTCTTCTTGACATTGGAGGATATAAAGGGGAGAAGTTTTCATTTGAGAAGGAGAAAAAAAGGGGAGATCAATTTGATGAATAATATGTTATTCTCAAGGGCAACAATGAAAAGTAGTGACTCAATTCTTATGAAAGGTGGTGACCCTTCCACGAATAAAGTATAAAGGAGAATTCATTCCAAGCATTGAAGGGGACTCAAATCACTGGAGGAAATCAATACATAACATCAATTATCCTAAGAGAGCAAAGAACCTTAAGTGACCAAATATAGATCGAATTATTCAGTAATAGCACTCATCCAAGAAAGCAGTGTTCAGCTTTCAAAGAGGGTAATGGCATCGAATTGAATCTGTCCAAATTACCACAGCAGATAACCTGCATTAATTCTACAAGCGTAGTGGGCAAGATTTAGTGTCCTCCCAAAAAGGGGACATTACAAGGTGTCAGGACCGGGGATGTGACACATACCCTTTGTTGGCTTCAACAATATGATTCCTTTCATAATCTAATAGTTCTTGTGGACACTCATAGGCCCTATGACCACCTTCATTGCATCAATAACAAGTGAAACTTCGACCTCTTCTTTCAAAGATTCCTCTCCCTTTGAAGGTGTTTCCACTTCCTCTAGTGCCATGGTTGTGGTCTTCATCATGGGAAGTACTAGACTCCCCTTCACTATTCTACAGGCTTTTGTCATAATTAGTTTGTCCTCCTCTTCTAAAGGATCTTCCTTTTCTTGAATTGTTTTGTTGCTTCCCATCCAATTTCTTTTTAGCTCGCAAGGCACATTGGTAGGTTTCTTCTATTGTTACTGAACTCATCTTGGACAGCAAAATGAAGTCCATTAATATACCTTGTAACTTTTTCCTCATCATCTTTAACATGACCGGTTCATATGTTAAAAGCCGTAAAACTCTTTAGTATATGGTTGGATGCTTATATCCCTTTGTTTTAAGTTCTCAACCACCTTAATAAATTGAAATGATAATCAGCTGGTAGAAACTTCAATTTCAATTTGTTTTTCCATTCCATAATTCCATTCAAACTCAATATATTGTTCCATTCCATATTTCCTATACACCAATTCTTCTACATTCAAACTCTCTTTGTAGCATAGAGTCTACATCCATGGCCAATTTCCAATAAGAGACATAGCCCTTGGGAAGGGCTCATTCATATATTATCCTCCTCGTCCAATTGGCCTTTTTCTACATCTCCAATTACTTTATCCACAGGTGTATCTCTTCTTCGTCCCATTTTTGTGGCTTCTATCCTTGCTGTTAAGGCTCTCACTGCCTTTCCAAATTCAATATCACTGTGTACTATCTTCTTCTGCAACGAATTCACAAAACAACCCAAGTTCTTGCCTAGATACCAAATTATGTAGATTAGAATTAGTTACTTAATGGACGATGGTTAATCCTACCAGCCATATAACTAATAACAAACACAATGTTAACCTTTTCAAATCTTGAAACAATTAACTACAGAGACTTAGAAAATTACACCACAATATTGCTTGACTTGTTCCAGAATATATAGCTAACTCAGATATGTGTATAAGGCCAATCATAAAAATCTAGAAGATATATTGTTATCTCATCTACTTCCAAATTTGGAAGAATTTTAGGATTCCTCATAACAGTTTTCCAAGCTGAATGTCACGTTGAAATAGTTGTGTTCTTGAGACCAAAAATAGGAGTATTTGTTTGACATTTGCCATTGACAAGGAATGAAACTGCCAGAAAATAAATGTATAACTGCTGCCATAACCCTTAAATTTACCTTTAACTGCCAGAAAATAAATGTGTAACTGCTGTCATCACCCTTAAATTTACCTTTAGCCACCAGAAAATAAATGTATAACTTATGCCACCATCCTTAAATCAACACATGAAAGGTAATGCCAAGAAAGAGTATGAATGTGGGCCCCTCTAATAGGAAATCATATGTTTATGGATACTGTTTAGTATATGGACAGTTTTACGATTGTCACTAGCTACTCAACATGCAACTGCCACAGTCATAACAGTTGTTGTTGGCGATTAGTGTGCACAGGCTATGTTTGCAAATCTGCCCCATTATGAGTTCCAAAGGTAGGTGATGCTTGTTAGGCATTAAGGTTGGAACTGCCAACAAATGATGGTTAGGTTCAAAGATACCACACATCAAAAAATAATAACAGGGAATCCTCATGATCAGGAAGAGGTAAATGAAAGGCCTATAAAAAAAAACAAAAAAACATCCTACTCCACCTCATGTAATAACAAAAGAGAACCCACAAAAATGCAACCAAGAGGAAATATCAATGCTAAAATTGAACAAACAAAAACTGTTAGTAGTAGCAAGGAATTTTTGAATGTTCCTGCATCAAGGTGGGTGCCTATCCACGAGAAGTTAAGTTACAACAACATAATTTGTTGCATTATTTGTAACTATTCAGACAACATTCTCCTCACCCAACTCAGCCACGATTTCCTCCAAAACCTCTCAAACGAATTTGCCTTTTTTTGTTTTTCTTGAAGCATCAGTTGATTGTAGGAAAACAGTGCCATCTGAGGAAGAAACAAGGTGATTTGGAATGCTTATGTTAATTAGTAATACAAAAGTTTGAAATCTTATTACTAAATGGATTTCAAGAAGTATGTGGTACTTGAGGAAGAAACAAGGAAATCTAACAATGTCTTGTTCCTACTACTCGTCCAATCATTTCTCGTAATTGTGCAACACTTATTCCATATCTCATTATTTTTCAATTTTTTCCTTCGTTTCAACCACTTTTTGAGTCAAAATAGAGCCCTTTATCTCATCATTGTTACAGATTTACAATAATGATGTCTACCATATTTTGCCAACCCTTCATTAGTTCTTTTTTTTGTCAAAGGTCTCTAATTGACTCTGTACCCCCAACACAATGTAAAGTTCCCACTGTTCTAATACAATACTTAATTAAAAACTTAATTCAAACAAGATGGTCATAGATCCAAAAACTCAAAAAATGATCATACCAAAACTAATTTTGAATCAGGTGCTGATTGAGGATAAATAAACCACAGATCCGAAACTCAGAAATACTAATAATATGCAGATTTGAATTTTCTATTGATACCTGATTACAAGTGCCACAAGGCTTAATTAACTGCTGAGTAGGATTCAGACCCAGATTTGGTGAGGATGTGCAGTATGTTGACTCTGTGGGAAGGAATCTACAGGCAACTCAGTCTTCAAAGGTTGCAGATTTCTGATTGTTGGCTTGTTTACACCTTATTGGCTGCCCTGCTTTGCTGATGTTGCAGACACAGCAAAGTAGGAATGAATTCACTGTTCTGTGCACGCCTGGTAATAGGTGGTCCTGGCAATGTGAAATGATATTTCAATATTCGATATTTACAAAGGAAGTGAAAGCTTCTTAAATAGAGATTACAAACAAAGATTCTAAACTAGAAACGAAAGACCGAAAAGAAACATTCTAATTGAGAACTAACTATGAAAAGGAAAGATCTTAAACGAATGACTGTTATAGAAACATTACAAAATTACTTTAATTCTCTCCCTTAATGGTCATTTTACTAACTACCCTACAGAAGACTTGACATAATCTGCAGGTCATTTGGCCATGAATGCAAAGAAGGCTGCCCCCTTCTCTGAATGCTCTGTGATGTGAGCCTACTGCTGAGATCCTCTCTAGTTGGACTTCTGATCAGCCAACCATTTTCTATGGAACTTCGTCATATGCCCAAATAATGGAAACCATCCCTCCAGCATGATGTTGGGTAATGAAGCCATCCCTCCCGCTATCCAGAGACATGAAAACCAAGATTCACTTCTCAAAAAACTTCTTAGTTCTAAAAAACAACGATTTTGCCAAAAATCATCAAAAGAAGCAATACCCACAATTTAAAAAAAAAACAGTCAATAATCTTTTGTAGAAGAACATCGTACGCCCTAGAAACCCTAGGTGCAACTCAAAATAAGCTGCTATAAACTACGATATTATCCAAAAATTGTCAAAAAGAGCACCACAAATTTGTGGGAATATCAGCAAACCCTTGATGTGATGCTGAAATCACATCATTTTTTGAAAAAATCGGCAAAACCTTTGTTTATGTGGAAAAAACGAAAATAACCCCCAAAAAACTAGCAACACCCTTCCCCTTCATGATTTTTTTGGGGGAAAAATTAGAAAACCCTCTAGCAGAGAAAGAACCCACAATTTCTGTTCAAAAAAATCGTGCAAAAAACAAAAACCCAGAAATATGTGCACTGCGGCCAAAGCTCTTAATTGTGCAGTAAAACAAAAAACACGTCATGTGGAAAACAGGTTGCAGCCGTGGTCCTTCCATGATTTTTATGGAAAAATAATCATGCAAAACCCTTCCATGATTTTTTATGGAAAAATAATCATGCAAAACCCTTCCATGATTTTTTGTGGAAAAAAATTAGAAAAACCCACCATGATTTTTTTTGGCCCAAGAATTTTATTAAAAATTCGTCAAAGAAATATTTCTCTACTTTGATACCATGAAATGATATTTCAATATTCGATATTTTCAAAGTAGAGGAAAGCTCTTTAAATAGAGATTACAAACAAAGATTCTAAACTAGAAACGAAAGACAGAAAAGAAACATTCTAAATAAGAATTAACTACGAAAAGGAAAGATCTGAATGACCTTTATAGAAATATTACAAAATTACTTTAATACAATGTACACTCTGCAATTATTTCCCTTGCTTCCCATAGCTAAGCACTTCCAAATCAGTCTCTATTGTCTAACCCTGTGTTGCTAGCCATCTGTGATTAATCAATGGTTCAGACGAAGAATTTCTGCATTGACGGATTTATGAATTGAAGGGATAGGGGTGTTGCCCTACCCTTTGCCCTACCCTTTGAAGGCCTTCTGAGGTTTCCCTCTCACAGGGTTTGCATGTTGCTGGAAGCAGTACAGGTTTCAAAATTTGCATACTAAAATCCAATACAAGTTGGCCTGAAAAAGTTGGTGTTTAAAAAGACTGTTATAAGAGTAAGCTGGGCTGAACCAGCTTAATGTGGGGTCATGACTCACAACATCAAGAGGCACATTTTTACACAAAGTAACACCTTGGCATATTATTTGTTGTAAGGGAATATTTTGATCAATTAATGCTTCCAATAATTTCGGATGTGCAATGTTTGCAACAAACTTCTGTTTCTTTATCTCTGGGATTGCATGCTTACAAGGGCCCTTTATATCTGCACTTGACATTGCAACAGTATATAAATTTGAAGTAGGCTGCAAGAACAAGTAAATAGAAAATAAATTAGCATTTAAGGCTTCTAGGTAATATGAGATTAAAAATCAGAAAAAAAATAGTGTTTGTTGCTAAAAATAAATTAAAAAAATGTAAAAAAAATGGGTTTTGTGTAAAAAGAAATTCATAAAAAGCAAGAAAAGGAGGGAAAAATGAGTTCTCTCTTCATTTTCCCTCGTTTATTTCTTTTCCATGAATTTAAAATTAAACAAATCTAGAAGACTTGCAAGATGGAAATCAAAAAGTCAAAAAGAAAAAGAGATTCAAAATAGGAAAATATCTTTTCAAATTAGCTACAGCTTGATGGTGGGCTGCTCCAAATTGATGGAGGACTCTTTCAAATGCACCATAGGCTCCTTTAGATGCGTTGAGGGCTACTACATATCTTGCCAAGTTGGATCCAATCAATATTTGCTGATCAAGTTGTTTGATGGTTTTTGCTTTAAAGGATTGTGTTTTTGCAACAATACACTTTTATCTTTCTTCATTGTGGCTGCAAATAAATTTAAAGCCTTTTGAGCGTGTTAGAAGTCATTTAAGTGTCAGTGGTTTGAGTGTTTGTTTTCAATATATTATGTTTCCTATTTACACACTACATGTTATTTTAACTCTAGCAATTGATATAAAATTTGCAATATTATAAACTAAATGAATTCTTAGCCCAAGGCATTTGTTTATTGCTTAGGCTAAACCCTATGCTTTCATCCTTGCCCATGGTTGTTAATCCAACAGCAAAGGACCTGGAATTTGCACCTTTTGTGTTTGGAGCCACTGACCTTCCAAATTTTTTGATTTTTTATGCTAGCGCTTGCCCAGTAAACCCAATGTCATCCTAGGTAAATGTCACTGAACAGATTGAACTAATTTGAGCAGGATAACAAATTCTAACAAAAAATACTGTGTCAAATCAGATTAAAAAAAATAAAAATTCCTTGTGTTCGCTTCATTGTTAAAGAAAATGCATCATAATTTATTCTGGGTTTGTTTGGGTTCATTTGGGACAAAACCATAGTGATTATGTCAACAGTTGTACGATCCCCTTGCTGCACCAAACAGGAATCCAAACCGGATTTGGATCAGACATGGATTTAGGGCTTCTAGCTGATGAACCAGTAACATAGGATTTGTGCAATAGCTGCAATGTAGAATGCTGATAGTGATCAGCACCTGCAAATTTAATGATAATATAAGTGGGCTTCTTCTAGAATGGTTTTCTGGCTTTTGGTTGATGCGTATGAATTAAGAAGACAATCATTAGACATATGGTTCGCCTAGATTTTGCAAGTCATTTTGCCTGAATCATTTACAAACCCATGGCATTAGAAGTTTTGCATTTTACATAACAATTATGTTCATGCAAGAATGCAATTTAGTATACTGATAGTGACCATGGCCTGTAACTTTAATGATGATTTAAGTGAGCTTCTACTTTTGGTGAATGTGTATGCAACAAGAAGACATTACATCCATGACAATTTAGAGAACACAATCATTTTAGTTTTTGTTGGTGGTTTAAATATTTGAATGATTGACAGTTCTAGCAGAACTAAGCAGACCTTATTTGTGTATTATGCTTGTGTATAGCTTTAAATAACTTATTGTGACTGATTTGTGCAGGCCATAGCATATGTGAGGACACTTTATGCCTACACAAATGAGACATTGGCAAAGTATTCTTATGCAACTTCACTCCAGGCTACACTGAGATATGGTATTCAGATAAGTCTTGTACAAGGACTTGGACTAGGATTTACGTATGGGCTTGCCATATGCTCGTGCGCATTGCAACTTTGGTTTGGGAGGTTCTTAGTCTCACGTGATAAAGCCAATGGTGGACAAATTATTACAGCTCTTTTTGCTATAATTCTAAGTGGCCTGTAAGCATAAATTAAATAATTTTTTTTAATAAATATTTATATATGTGCATGCATTTTTTAGGTATTCAAGTTATTTCAATTTTTTTCTGGTGATGGATTGTGTCGTAATACCATGTATATATCTTTTTCCAGTGGTCTCAATCAAGCAGCCACAAATTTTTATTCATTTGAGCAAGGCAGGATTGCTGCATATAGGCTTTACGAGATGATAAGCCGGTCACCTGCAAGCATCAATCAAGAGGGAAAGACTTTGGATAGTGTGCAAGGGAATATTGAATTTAGGAATGTCTATTTCAGTTATCTATCCCGTCCTGATATTCCTATTTTAAGTGGTTTTTACTTAACCATACCTGCCAAAAAAACTGTTGCACTTGTTGGTAGAAATGGATCAGGGAAAAGTAGTATAATTCCACTTATGGAGCGCTTCTATGATCCTACTTTAGGTGGGTATACAAGCATTCTCAACTTGTTTTTGGGAATGCTGCATCGTGAAATTATTTTTAAAGCGTTTTTTATTTCTAAAGAAATGCCCTTGACATTAGCTCTGGGCCTTTGGCATATCCTTGCAGGAGAAGTTCTTCTAGATGGTGAAAATATCAAAAGCCTTAAAATTGAATGGTTAAGAAGCCAAATAGGATTGGTAACACAGGAACCTGCTCTACTGAGCTTGAGTGTAAAGGAGAACATTGTTTATGGGCGATCTGCAACTTTAGACGAAATTGAAGAGGCAGCAAAGTTTGCACATGCCCAAACATTTATCAGTTCACTTCCTAAAGGATATGAAACCCAGGTGTCTTCCTTAACCACTAAAATAATATTCGAGAATGAAGCTGTGCTGTCAGTTGATTAGATATTTTATTTGGTTGAATGCTCAAAAGGTTTCATTTTGCAGATTGGTAGCGGTGGATTGACCCTGACAGAAGAGCAAAAGATAAAGCTTGCAATTGCAAGAGCTGTGCTTTGCAAACCTCGCATTTTATTGCTTGATGAAGTCACTGGTGGTCTTGATTTTGAGGCAGAGCGAGCTGTTCAGGAAGCTCTTGATATACTAATGATGGGTGTTTCAACTATCATCATTGCCCGGCGCCTTTTTCTGATAAGGAATGCTGACTATATTGCTGTTATGGAAGAGGGCCAGCTTGTAGAAATGGGTACACATGAGGAGTTATTAACTGCTGATGGCTTGTATGCTGAACTTATTCGGTGTGAAGAGGCAGCAAAACCTCCAAAAAGGTACTGGATGATAACTTCTCATATATTTAAGATAAACAGTCTCTTTGGATTGAACATAATTTTGAGAGTATAACTTCACATTTAAAAAAGTAAAAATTGATTATAATAAGAGAAAGAATAACAATGATAAAAATAAGAACAATAACAACAGCAATAACTATAATAATAACAATAACAACAACAATGACAATAACAATAAGCTATAGCACTAACAACAATAACAACAACAATAATAATTTTGTGTGTATGGGGGATAAACAGCATATCCAGGTTTGGAAATCCCTGTACACCATAGTATATCGTAAAATTCATGGTTTGTGTTGTGTGCTATATGATATCATTTATTTTCTGTCAATGTTCCTTTGTTCAAGATTTTTGTTAAAACTTGTTTCTGACATTTATAGCGAAGTGCACTATGAGAATATCAGTTTATTAGATTCTCTATTTTGTTTTCCATAGGACTCCAGTCAGGACTTACAAGGAGATTGCAACTTTCCACATACAAAAGGATCCATCGGCAAGTCAAAGCCAGCAAGATCCATCTTCACCTAAGATGGTCAAGTCACCATCTCTTCAAAGACAGCATGCGGCTCACGGTTTAACGCATTATCAGGCTAGCAATACTACACTAGATTCCCCTAGGCTACAGAGCCCACCTTCTGAGCAGATGATAGAAAATGGGGCGTCTTCAGATGTGCAAGAAAATTTGAGTTCCTTGACAAGGCAGGATAGCTTTGAAACATCGTTGCCTTCGTTACCAAGATTAGATGTGCATGCTATTCAGAGACAAACATCAAATAACTCAGATCCGGAGTCTCCTGTGTCTCCACTCTTGACATCTGATCCTAAAAATGAACGTTCTCACTCCAAGACCTTCAGCAGATCACTCTCTGATTTTGAGGAGACACATGTGCAAGGCAAAGATGCTAGGGAAGCACAAAATCTTAGCACTCCATCTTTATGGAGACTAGCTGAATTGAGCTTTCCTGAATGGCTTTATGCTCTTCTGGGAAGCATAGGTGCTGCTATTTTTGGTTCATTTAATCCTCTTCTTGCATACATTCTTGTCCAGGTAGCAGAGGCTTATTCTGAAAAATCTGGTAGACACCTCCGGCATGAAGTGAATAAGTGGTGCCTTGTAATCTCATGTATGGGTCTGGTGACTGTAATTGCAAACTTTCTTCAACATTTCTACTTTGGTATTATGGGGGAGAAAATGACAGAGCGTGTTCGAAGAATGATGTTTTCAGGTAAAATATGTTACCACTGTGTTACGCCAAATGAATGGGAAAACATCATCTTGGCTTATAAGGACTCTGTTCAATCTGCTCGAATATCTTTAAAAAATAGGGGTGAAATGAGTTTTTGCTTTTTCTGTTTGCAGCAATGTTGCGAAATGAAGTAGGCTGGTTTGATGAGGAAGAGAACAGTGCGGATGCATTATCAATGCGTTTGGCAAATGATGCCACCTTTGTTCGTGCCGCATTTAGCAACCGCCTTTCAATATTAATTCAGGATTTAACAGCTGTCATTGTTGCTGTTGTTATTGGGATGCTGCTAGAATGGCGAGTAGCTCTTGTAGCTTTGGCAACATTGCCACTTTTGACAGTTTCTGCAATTGCACAGGTATGCTTTCGACTCAACTAAACATGCCTTTAAATGGATAAGATTTTAGAAATTATTTTTGGAATCACCTACCTAGGCTTTTTTCTTCTAGCTGACTCAAAAATTCTAAGTAGCTTATGTCTGCTAGCTGGCTGATATGCTCAAGCCTCTCCTAGTTTGCATCACCTGTTTTAATTGAACAGCAACTCTTTTCTTTGATTAGGTATGTTTTTTGAAGTGACAAGTTCATTACTGTTTACAAACTTAACTTGCTCATGATGGAAATAGAAGAAACAGCCTAATAAAAACCTTATTGTTTTTAAGCTTCAAATATCTTACTGTGCAGGTTTTGTCTACTGTATTTGCATAGACATATCTGCTAGTATTGTGAAAAAGATCAGTTTTCAACTTATTAGTGTTAAATTACACTAATGGAAACATTACCATAGCTTATTATTGGACCATTTTAGTGGGGTACAAATCATAGATGAAAAAATCTTTAAACTCCCGATTTTTCACGATTCATTGATGACCATGATTTTATCTGCAAAAAAATCTTGGGCGAGTTTTTTGAAAAAAATCAGGGAGATTTATTGGAAAAAATTGCAAAAAATCGGGAGAAAAACTCAAATAACTCTGCAGTAATGATTTTTCAGGTATTCTTTTAGAGGTTGCACTTATTTTTTGGTATATGATATGTATTTAACTCAAACTGTGATTTATATATGATGGAAATCAGTAATATGTTCTACAAATTCAGTGTATATGTGTGTTTTTCAAGAATATTTAAAGAATTATATATTTCAAATGTTCAATAAATTTGCTGATTTTTTTCCAAGTCCCGAGTTTTCAAAAATTTAGGGCCAAAAGATTTATTGCTGAGTAAGAGTTTTTCATCTTTGGAACAAATTATCTGGAACTAGTTGAAATCACCTTTTTCCATCATTAGTAATGGGGGGAACCTATGCATTTCTTAATTACCAGATCACTAATGCGATTACAAACTGGAACAACTAATATCTAGGATAATAAATCTTAAAATTTCATTTTAGTCTAATATCTGAAATCCTTTTAACCAGATGTTCAGTATTGAGAATACTAAAAGTTCACAAAATATTTTATTTAATGAGATATTCATTATTGTGGAACACAAATCTACATCATGGTTCAAGAATACCTTCAGGTCTTCCTCAAAGGAGACTTCAGTCTTCATCAAGCATTTAAGCTTGGTGTGGACTGGCAAATGCATATCAAATTTATTCTTCAAGCAGGATTCGTCCATTACCTGGAAGATTTAGAACATACGTGACTTAGTTATTTTCCTCCTAATTTTAAATAAATGTTTAATCATTTGGCAACCATTTGTTTTAATGGAGTTTTGTTTATATATGCTTAAATGCACTCATAAACCCAGTTACCTTCTTTTATCTCCCTTTGTGTCTGATGTTGTTTAACTGTTTCTTTTTATGATTATGCATATGTGTTCCAAACAATCTTTGACAATTTAGACTTATTTTTGCAATTCATTTGTAATGTCCCCTACTTGGAAGCTGTCATGTCTTCAACAATTATCATACATTACTTAATGCATTACCAAGTTATTATGCCTTTTTACAATTAATTCTACATTTCATAATTCACAGGCTTCTTAAGGGAGGAAGGGGTGATTATGTTGCCAGGGTGATGAGAAGCCAAACTACAATAGGCTCCCTCAAGGTTTACGGATGCAGACCTTTACCCCATCTTGGGACTATACTCTCAAGTTTTACAGAATCTGATCCTTACCCCATCTCGGGACTACTTAATTTGTTGGAATTAGATTGCCTTTCCCTTTGCACTAATCATTTCCATCCTCCATAGGTATTAGCAGAAGTCTAAGGACTGGGCTATATATATAATAGTCTTTCATGTACTATGAGTGTTTCTGAAATTAAGTATGACTGTCATACATATTGCAGCCTATATAAATATTAGTACTAAATTCTGCATAAGAATTTTTTTTAGGCTTCATATGTTAAGCATACATATTCAGCACATCGCTATGCATACCACCAAGAACAAGGATGTTACTGCCTGTAACTTAATAACTGTTCTGATATGATCTAATCGATGGTGATGTCACTGGATGCTTTGATTACTTTTCTTTATATCTCTCAATGTGAAGGGAGAGGTCACACCTCTTCATCGTGTCTGCCCTTTGGCAAGAGACATACCCTTTCACCATTAGCACCCTTTAAGAGAGTGCACCTCTTCATTATTTCTGCCTTTTGAAAGGGACACAACCTTTCACAATCAGATCTGCACTTCTTATTTAAATCAGATCTGCACTTCTGATTCCCAAATTAGCCCCCCTCAAATGAGGTTCTCTTCTCCCTTTTATATCTCATGTTTGAGGGAGTCACAATTTTTCATTTTACGTCTCTTAATTATTCATTAACTTAATTAAATTTTAATTAAATTTTTAATATTTAATTTAATTATTAAATTCTATTTCAAAGTGGGGACATTACATCATTTAAAACAATTCAAACTGCATTATATTTTTCTTGAGCACATGGAATTCTCAAAATTTAGGATGTAACCAAATATGGCTGTAAATGGCATTAGTTTAACAAATGTAGGCTATGCAATATTGTGCAACCTTTTAGTAAAGTGAGATGGTTTAAACCATGATTGTCTTTCTGATGTGAAACATTTAAGATACCCTTTCATACTTATTAAAAAGGTTGCCAGGAGACGGGGTACTTGGAGACTCCGGAGACTAGTACGACTAATTTTCAAAAATAGGAGACGGGGGTACTTGGAGACACCAGTTTTTTTAAATATAATTTAATAATTTCCAAAACATATTATGACAGAGAACTTTGAAAACAAGAACAGTGGTAAAGTTTAACATTAACTTTAAAATTAAACAAAAATTGAAATTAAAATTGCTTATATTGCTGATACCATAGCCAGTCTAAATTGTTTAGTGAAAGTTAGGTAATATAGATGTTGAGAACACTCAATATTGTTGGCTAAATAGTAAAGGCAATTTCTCTTTAGACTATTACAATGATAAGAAATCAGTCATCTGAAAAAGTCTACACTGTCAATAGATCCAATCACTATAACTTTGCATGGATTTTTGTCTTCCTGCGAAACAATTTCCTTATTAGTCATTTCCCTACGACTTTGCTTTGCTGCAAGCTTATCTTATTTGTTTGCTTTATTTTTTTTTGCCTTTTTACTGCATTTTGCCCTTAGTTTTCTAGGAGGAGATGCCAATTTTTGGTGGGGAGACTTCGGAGACAGCAGCCAAAAGCACCTTATGCGTCAAGAAGTTTTTGGAGATGTCTCCAGTACCGGTATTGGTCTCCAGGGGTAGGAGACAGGTCTCCTGGTAACTATGCTTATTAACAACCTTGGTTTGCCCAATTTAAGGTTGGTATCTAAGTAAGAGAGATCCGAATGTGTTAATATAATTCTTTTCCAGAAGTTAAATGAAAAAAGAAGATTACAATCACTATTGATCACCTTTAATATATGAACATTTTCTTTTGGTTATAATACCCAGGTTGCCTGTATGTGCAAAAAAAGGTGAAACTACTAGCCACCAGCAGATGTTATATACTTCACTTGTTGGGGCCTCAATAAAGATATTGCTAGGGAGACAGTAGCAACCCCAGTCTTCATGACCAATGGATGATATACTCAGCACTATAATCAGCTTCTTATTACAACCTGCAACTCTTGTTATCTTCATGCAACTTTTTTTTTTCCACGGAGGAAGAAAAATTAAGGCAAAGGTGGAGTGTTAGAACTTAGAACTAATGTTCAATAAAGCAAAATAGACCAGAGCAAATCTGCAGCAGAACCAAATCACAAACAAGTGATGTATTCTCAATGTAATTATGCCTATTAAATATGCTTACAAAGGAATGCCAAGCTGACCATCTATGAAACAAATGTCACAAGCAAACAAGGTAAAATCTTGACAAAACAAACTGAATCCTCTAATTTGGGTGCTATGGGAAACCACCCGTTTGCCGACGTGAAACCACTAATTTATATATCCAATGAATCTATGCATGTTATATCTAACAATATTTTGTTAGAAAAAATTTAGCCAAATTTTTTTGTACACTGGAACACCTTACAATTGGAGGAGTCACAGCTAATAAAATATGGTTCAAAATCAAAGGATTAAACTTTTTACCAGGGTTAATGGATATGTCACACCCTCCCCTGGATTGGCATACCCAATACAGATACAGATATAATATGGCCTTGTTACCATGCCTGCCCATACCCAGAATGAAGGCTAAGTTTTTGCTGTGCTGGATATGTCTGGGTTCAGGAATGTGGTTTTTTGTGTCATATCCAAGAAAATGTTTTTAAAAAGTGATAAATATAAACCTTAAAACCTAAGAAAACCTCTAAATCATAAACAAAACCTTAATTGTTTTACAAAAATACAATTGCAAAGTGGGTGTCCAAAATGAGAAAGGTACCATTGGAACTAGGTGAAACCGAAAATCAGCGTCCTTTATTAAACGAATAACAAGCTTTTTATAGGCAATTACAAAGGTAATTGTCCAAATAGAAACTCCTAGTCTATCATGAAAATATAACAACTAAATAAAGAACTCTCGAAAAATATAACTTACTCTAAAAATATAATTGAATGACCATTAATAAACACAACTAAAAATAACAATTAAATATTCTAATACCCTTCCTTAATGGTCATTCTATTAATTACCCAACCGATGACAAAATTTGCTTATCAAAAAGCATAGAAGGCTGACTCCTCTTCAGAAGGCTCTGCAACTTGAGTCTGCTTCTGCTCCTGAGACCCTCCCTGGTTGGACTTCTGATCAGCCAACCTCTGTGCAGAACCTCTGAATATGTCCAGGGCCACAACAATAGTAACAAGTGATTTTCTTCTTGAACCCCTCCTTAGCTATGCGCTGTCCTTTTCTGTTGAGTGGACTTGCCTTTGCCTTTGTCCTTGGTAGTAAATGCTTGTTCCACACTGGCCATTTCAACGTTGCTACCAAACTACTCTCCACTGGGCTTGCTGCAATAGCTTATTGCACAACTCATGAAACTTCAAATCAACATTAGTGGAGGTAATGTTGAACATCCCAATAAAGTGTTCGTAGGATCTAGGCGGGCTCTTTAGTGTGATCACAACCATATCCTCTTCCTCCATCTTGCGACCAATAGCCTTTAACTGGTCACAAATATTCTTGGTCTTCGTAAGATGTTCCTGTAGTGACATCTTCTCATCCATCATAGTTGAGAACTGTAAATGTTATTCAATTCTCAATTCAAAATTTAAGTTATATTCTAGGTTATCTTTACTTTTATCTATGTATTATCTATTTAATATGATAAATCTGATTATCTTCTTTTATATTCCAGGTGAGAGGAGCATTTATTGATTTCGATGTCTTTCTCAAAAATGCCGATTGATATGTATATGCAAGCAGGGAGGATCAAGCAATGCCTTGACCGGTCAAGTCTTTTAGACATGACCGATCAAGAGATTACTTGATCGCACCCTTTGACTCATCGTTACAATTACCAATCGATGTTTACTTAATTAACAACCCAATACCAATCGGTTTGTACTTAACTTGCTACCCGATACCAATCGGTTTGTACTTAACTTGCTACCCGATACCAATCGGTGTATACTTAACTTGCTACCCGATACCAATCGATGTACACTTAACTAATCATCCGATACCAATTGGTGTATGCTTAATTTGCCACCCGATAACAATCAGTGTATATTAGTTAATCTCGATAACCATTATTGTTCACTGTTTAATATATCAATCGATATAAATCGGAATACATTGGTTAGCCCGATAATAATCGGTGATCACAGTTATAATGTAAACTGTATTTAATCGGTATTCTATGCTGTGATATGATTATCGATAGTTTAAGCATTTGATCGAACTAAGTAGATTGAACATATACAAATGAAGAATGATCATCAAATGAAGGAACAATAGCTTGAAGTTTTTCATCATAGTTTATCGATAGGATAAATGATTGAATAAGAGACTTCATTATCTCTCATTCAATCATTTATCTTATCGAAGCTATAATGCATTAACACTCCCTCTTAGCTAGGTAAGATAAATGAGAACAATATATCAAGCATCACAATTCAAATGATGATTAGTATTTTTTACACAATCTGACTCTTTAGAAAATCATATCACCTAATCACATGATATGAAGTATCACCTAAACACGTGATACAAATGTTCATCACATCAATCTTGTGATGACAGGATATCACCTAAGCATGTGATATCAGTATTGCCTAAACATGCAATACTTAAGGATAAACATATAAGAAGGATTAAATTCTCATCTTATCCAAGTTGTGGTATGTGCACTAACATCTTATACAAATGTTTTACCACAACACAATCATGGCACATCCATGACATACCAGAGATCCAACATGACAACTGGTTTGGACATCATAAGATCGTCACCTTATAATGTCTACATACAAGTGTTCATTATCTTGAGAGATCGTCACCTCTTAGATATGAACCTAGGGGATAAAATTCAAAATGTCCTAACATGACTAAGAAGTTTACACATTAAACATCTTATTGATATGTAAATACAGATTACAAAGCAAATTACCTTTCTATCATACCTAAACCTTTTCTGAAGTGATCAACCTTCACTCTGGAAAGACGTTTGGTTAGAATATCTGCAGTTTGATCTCCTGTACAAACATATTCTAATTGGATCACATTCCTGTCTACCATATCTCGCACATAGTGGTATGGAATCTCAATATGCTTGGATCTGTCATGGAACACTGGATTTACTGAAAGTTTTATGTAGCTCTGATTGTCACAATGTATGATAGTAGGTTTCATAGGCTCTCCAAACAATTCCACAAGCAACTTCCTAAGCCATACTGCCTCTCGGGCAGCCATGGAAGCCGCAATGTATTCGGCTTCGGTGGAACTCTGAGCCACGAAAGACTGCTTTCTGCTGATCCAGGATATCATGGCTGAGCCTAAACTGAAGCAACACCCTGAAGTGCTTTTCCCGTCAGTCACACTTCTAGCCCAATCCGAGTCTGTAAATCCGTGCAGGTCTAGATCAACTTTCTCATATTTGAGACCAAGGTTTAGAGTACCTTGTAAGTATCTCATAATGTGTTTTACTGCAATCAGGGGGATCTCCTTAGGCTCACACATAAAATGACTCAAGGCATTAACTGCATAACAGATCCACCTTAGGCTCACACATAAACTGACTCAAGGCATTAACTGCATAACATATATCTGGTCTTGTATTTACAAGATACATCAGAGACCCAATCATTTGCCTATATAGAGTAGGATCTGATGGTTGTGATTCTTCTGCTGTTGCTTCCTTAAGTTTATGAAGGTTTGTTTCCATTGGAGAGGTCATGGGTCTGCAGTTTAGCATTCCAAATCTCTTCAAAATGTCCAAGGTATATTTACCCTGGTTTAGTATAATGCCATTAGTATTTTGCCATACTTCCAACCCTAGGAAGTAATGAAGGAGTCTCAAGTCCTTCATATCAAATTCTTTAGCAAGGTCTTTCTTACACTGATCTATGAGGTGGTCTTTTCCTGTGATTAACAAATCATCAACATATAAAATTAATATTAGCATATCACCTTTGTTTTGCTTATAGGAGAGATTAGGATCTGCATCATTTTTGGAGAAGCCTAATTTTGAGAGATAGGTATCGATTCTTTCATACCAGGCCCTGGGAACCTGTTTAAGCCCATAGAGAGCTTTCTTGAGTCTACACACATGTGACTCCACATCATGAATCTCAAACCCTTCAAGTTGCTTTAGGTATACCTCTTCTGAGATCTCTCCATTAAGGAATGCTGTCTTAACATCTATTTGATGAACTTTCCATCCCTTTGATGCTGCAATGGCTAAGACTACTCTTACTAAAGTGTATCTGGCTACAGGTGCAAATGTTCCCTCATAATCAATTCCTTCCTTTTGAGAAAACCCTCTGGCCACAAATCTAGCTTTATGTTTCTCAATGCTGCCATCTGCAACGTGCTTGATTTTGAAGAGCTATTTCGAGGTGACAACAGATTTGCCAGTCGGCCTAGGAACAATTTCTCAAACATCATTTTTTATAATGGATTGGTATTCTTCAGTCATAGCATTCTTCCATACTTGATGTTTAAGTGCATCTGATACATTAGTAGGTTATGCTCTTGAGAGATTCAAGAGAGCAACGTAGTTGGTCAGTTTGTTAGGTCTTTTGCTTTCTTTGAAAGTCCCTGAAGGGGCAGCATACTTCTGAGCTTCTTGTACAATTTTGGTGGCCCATAGTGGTCTTTTCTTGAAATTTTCTCTAGGTGGGTTTTGAGTTTCATTTTCATTTTCCTCAAGACTCCCCCTCTAAAGCTCAGGAGTAGGGTCTTCATCTATGCTAGGGGTAGGGATATAGACTTCAGGTTCTAGTGAGCTTTGGGCTCTTTTGAAGGCTATGTCTGTTTCAAAGATCACATCCCTACTTAGTTCAATATTCTTTTGACCAGGTATATAGATCTTGTAGGCGTTGGAGGTTTCACTATACCTACAAGGATTCCCTTTTTTCCAAAAGGCTCTAATTTTAATCTTTTCTCCTTAGGTACATGAATACAAACATGGCATCCAAATATCCTAAGGTGGCTGATATCTGGTTTTGATTTAGTAAAGACTTCCTCAGGGGTTTTATCTTCAAGATGGGAGTGAGGACATCTGTTTTGAATATATACAACAGTGCTAGTTGCTTCTGCCCAAAGATTGACATTTATATTCTGATCAAGAATCATAGCTTTGACAGCTTCTATGATTGTCCTATTTTTCCTCTCAGCTACCCCATTTTGTTGAGGATTATAAGGTATTGTTAATTCCCTCTTAATCCCTAAATTTTTACAAAAATCTTTAAATAATTCTGATGTGTATTTGCCCCCATTATCACTTCTTAGGGTTTTAATTTTATTACCTGAGTAGTTCTTTGTTAGTGATTTGAATTATTTAAATCTATTGAGGATCTCTTCTGATTCTTTACACTTCAGAAAGTAGATCCAAGTTTTCTTAGAGTGTCATCAACAAATATTACATAATACAAAAATCCCCCTAAAGAAGGTACGAACATGGGTCCACATACATCAGAATGAACTAACTCTAAAATATTACTTGTTTTCCTAGTACTATTTCGAAAAGCACCCTTAGTATTTTTTACCTAGGGCACATCCTTTGCATGCCTCTTAATGATATTGCTTTAACTTAGGTAGGCCTGTGACAAGGTTTCCCATTGATGATAAAGCTTTAAAATTTAGGTGGCCTAGTCTTCTATGCCAAACTTCATTAGCATCTGTAGTCTCATGGATTAGGACTAAGTTGGGCTCTGTGCACAACTCATACAAATAGCCTTGTCTTTGACCAATAGTTTTAGCTTTCTTGATGGATGAATTCTTTGGCCAAGCCAACACTCTGTTGTCCATGATGGTCACTCTGTATCCATTATCCTCCAGTGTTGATATGGAGACTAGGTTTCTCTTCATGCTTGGGACTTATAGTACTCCTTTAAGTTGTAATGATACACCTGACTTTAGTTTGATGGTGCAGGTTCCAACTCCTTTGGCTGGATGTGTGGAGTCATCTCCGATAGTCACTTCTTCATCATTCTCCTCTATCATGGAGTCTAGCACTTCTCTGAAACCTGTAATGTGTCTGGATGAGCCACTATCGATCACCCAGGAGTTAACTTTGTTTGATGCTTGGTTTGTAAGTGCTGTATAGAGTACATACTTTTTGGGGTCTTCTTCCCTTTTAGATTTTCCTGTTTTGGCAAATGTGTCTTGTTGTTTGGCTGTTTCATGTTTCCTTATGATGGGCATAATATTATTTCTCACCCCATCAACTATGATTTTGATGGCCTTTTCATTTCCCTCTCTCCAAGTTGTTTTGTCAGGTTCAGTCTCAGGTTCTACAGTTTCAGTTTTTACAAATGATTCAACTTTATTTTCTTTTAGAATCATCTGAATTCTGAACTTCCATGTTGAGAAGTCATCACCTCCTCCGAGTCTATCTTCAAATCTGATAGCGCTAGCCATTAGAAGAATTGTGATGTTGAATATATGCTTGTTTTGAATTTTCCACAAAATTGAACAGCCTCGGGTTTGATTTAACTATAGCTCTGATACCATGTAAATGTTATTCAATTCTCAATTCAAAATGCAAGTTATATTCTAGGTTATTTTACTTTTATCTATGTATTATCTATTTAATATGATAAATCTGATTATCTTCTTTTATATTGCAGGTGAGAGGAGCATTTATTGATTTTGATGTCCTTCTCACAAATGCCGATTGATATGTATATGCAAGCAAGGAGGATCAAGCAATGCCTTGACCAGTCATGTCTTTTAGACATGACTAATCAAGACATTACTTGATCGCACCCTTTGACTCATTGTTACAATTACCAATCGATGTTTACTTAATTAACAACCCGATACCAATTGGTGCATACTTAACTTGCTACCTGATACCAATCGGTTTATACTTAACTTGCTACCCGATACCAATTGATGTACACTTAACTAATCATCCGATACCAATCGGTGTATGCTTAATTTGCCACCCGATAACAATCGGTGTATACTAGTTAATCCCGATAACCATTATTGTTCACTGTTTAATATATCAATCGATATAAATCGGAATACATTGGTTAGCTCGATAATAATCGGTGATCACAGTTATAATGTAAACTGAATTTAATCGGTATTCTATGCTGTGATATGATTATCGATAGTTTAAGCATTTGATCGAACTAAGTAGATTGAACATATACAAATGAAGAATGATCATCAAATGAAGGAACAATAGCTTGAAGTTTTTCATCATAGTTTATCGATAGGATAAATGATTGAATGAGAGACTTCATTTATCTCTCATTCAATCATTTATCTTACCGAAGCTATAATGCATTAACAAGAACATGCTCTTCAGAAAGAATGCTCGACTCTTGTTGGATGTCTCATGAAGATTCTTCAAGTGATTCCAAATCTCATTAGCTTTCTTGCTTGATGGCACTTTTGGAAGCATATCATCGGTGACTGATAACTTCAACAACATAACTGCTTCTCAATTACGCTCATCAAACTTGGTGTAGTCATCGCTCGTTGTTGGAGGACGAGTTTCTTTACCCAGAACAATTTGGTCAAGGCACACTTATACTAAAAAATAGAAAGCACTCACTGCTTCTAGGTATTATAGTTCTTGCCGTTGAAGCATTGACTACCTTCCAACATGATGTTGGTCAACGAGGACATCCCTCCCGTTTTCTTATGCACAAAAAACAAGGCAAATTCGAGCTTCAAAAGAGGCTGATTATTCTGTCAAAAATCAAGCAAAAACCTTCAACGACAGCTGGTACAAACTTTTAAAAATCTAATTTCTAGGTCAAAACCAGTAAAACTAGTCTGACACGAATCCCAAGACAAAACTTTGTTTTTGAGGAAAAAACAATAAAACCCTAGATGTAGATTTGCACAAACCCATAAATTTTTGCTGAAACCCTAGGTTAGGTAAAAACACGATTCAAAAACAAAAGTTTAACAAGTGAAACTCTTGTAGAAACCCCCGATTTTTTTGTGTCAAATTGTGGAAAAAACGTGTAGGAAAAATGTGAAACAAATTGTGTTTGGAAAGCCTAAAATCACACACAAATCGCAGAAAGGGGGTGGGGTGATAAAAAATCCCGATGCAAGTCGGGTGTAGGAAAAACACAACATCCAGAAATTTCGATGCTCGGAAAAATCGTGCACATACACACAGAAGGTTCTGGGAGCTGATGAAAAAAACACTTCTTGATTTAAAAAAACGTGAAACCTTTAGACAAAGCCTGCGAAAAATAATCTGGAAAGAAACTCTCCAATTTGCACTTCGAACCAGAATCACCATAAACGCACAAAAATCCTCACGCAAATTTCAGAAAGAAAAATGCAAATAATAGGCCACAATTTTTTTCAAAACGACCCACAAAAAACGGATGGAAAAGACTGACAAAAATCCACTTTCAGACGATCTCAGATTTTTTTTATCACTTAGAATTTTTTTTGGAATATTTTCCAGGTAGCTAGGGCAGGAAACTATTTTTAAAGGCTCGTCACCTGCTTTGATACCATGAAACCAAAAACCAGCGTACTTTATTGAAGGAATAACAAGCCTTTAATAGGCAATTACAAAGGTGGTTGTCCAAATTGGGACTAACTGTTAAACTGACTCTAAAAATAGAAACTCCCAGTTCTATCACGAAAATATAAGAAACAAATAAATAACTCTCTAAAAATATAACTAACTCTAAATATATAATTGAATGACCATTAATAAACACACAATTAAAATTAACAATTAAATATTCTAATACTTGGTCCCCACTTTGAAATAGAATTTAATAATAAATAATAATAATAAAATTAAAATATTAATAATTAAAATTAATATATAAAAGAATATAATTAAATATAGTTAAAATTTAATTAAGTTAATGGATGGTCAAAAGACATGAAATGAAAAGTTGTGATTCCCTCAAACGTGAGACATAAAAGGGAGAAGAGAACTTCATTTGAGATTTAAATAAGAAGTGCAGATCTTGTTGTGAAAGGTTGTGTCCCCTTTCAAATGTTGATTTTGTAACTAGGTTAGGAAAATAAATAGGATTCGGATTGCCTTAAGGCATCATCCGAATCCTTATAGGGCAGGGCCCTATCTATTGTATTTATATGTAATGTGTAAAACAAATAGGGCTGGGCCCTATTCCAATGTTGTCCGAATCCCAAAAGGGGGCTGGGCCCTGCTTCATTAAGGAGGCGTGTAAATAGGGCTGGGCCCTATCTCTATGTGCACAAACTCGAATAGGGCTGGGCCCTTTATCTCCTACACGCCAAGCAACATGAAAGGCGTTCATCATATTATAGGGCCGACCCTATATCACTTCATGTAACGTGTGGCCCTAAATAGGTGCGCTCCCCTTGCAATATAACTTAATCATTATTAGTACGCTAAAATAGGGCAAGACATAAGGTAATGTGTAAGCCCTATAATTGTAATTAAGTCTTGGCACAAAACTTAAGGTGAAGCTGACTTAAATTAGTCTCCACGCCAAATATAAATAGAGATTAATGTGTATGCATTCATCACTCAGTTTTCATCATCAATGTGAAGTTAGCTCTGCAAGATCTGCCCACTCATTCTAGAAGTTAGCGAATCCTCATTGAAGGCAAGCGAACCACTTCTGATCAAGGAATCAGTGAATTACTTCTGCCATCAGCATTTGCCATACATGCGATCTTGGACAGTGAATACATTGAAGAGGATAGCGAGTGCCTCTTTAAGGTCTACAAACATCATTAGGTCTGCAATCTTCAGTGAAGAACTACGAAGAGCTGGAAGCTGTATGCTGATGATATTTAAGAAAGAGATAAGTCTGCTATCTTCTGCTGTTACATTGTGCCCTAGCTGGGTTACGACTGTAACTCTAATTCTGCCCTAGGTTGTGTTGACGTGTGTTTTGTACACAATCATACACAAAATAAAATACCTAAAGGCATCTTATCCTCTCTTGAGAAAATAGTCTCTAACTGCTGAAGATCTGCAAAAAGGATCAGTTAGATGGACTCCAAGGTTCTTTTAGTGGGGTCTCCACGTGTGGACAAGCTCCAGTGGTATGATGTGATTTGCTGGAATCACAAGGGGACTTACATTGAACTTCCGATCTGCTTTGCTGGACACAGGCTCTTACTAACTTGGATTTGAAAAATAGAAAAAGGATAAGGGCGAAGAGAGGATCTAATCCTAATACTAAGAATGTAGGAGCAATGATTGGATTTTTGATGAAACTCTAACTAGGTCTTGTTTTGACATCAATGGAACATCTACACAAGACTAGTGCAATCTTCTAAGGGGAGCTTTATGATGTTCAAATTATCACCGCAGGCATAGATACCATCCAAGTTGATGCATATCAATGAAGAGGCAACAAATTGAAATTGAGCTTAGGCTGAATGATTCCAGTTGACTACGCAAGGCAAGTCTGCAATCAACAAACTGCTAGTAGTATGGATGTACGAATTCCACCATTAATCAATCACATTTCCTCCATTCATCTAATCATCTACCATCTAAGATTGAAGACTCAACAAGAAACCATGCAAATTGCAAGAAAACGACATATTTCACCATTACTTCCAATTCGTAATTCATCTTGACCCTGCAGGAATAGTAAGATATTTGAAAACGAGCTCCCGTCCTTCACTGAGGGACAGGAGCGATTTTGCTCCTACAGGCCAAAATATCATGATTTTACACATTTTATCACTTCACAAGGCGAAAACAAATCATTTGAAATGCCTAGGATCAAAATTCAAAAAAGTCAAAATTTGGTCAAAAATATTCAATTGGACAAAAAATCACATTTCATCTTCAACACTTAGACAAATTTAAGCTCTGTATCAACATTCCAATTGAAAATTAGACCATTCTGGCGAATTCATTGCATTCAAAATTTGCATTCTAGAAAAGGAAAAATCAAAAAGCTCCCAAAACCGACTGGATTTTGGCCTGAAAAGACAAAAATAAAAACCCTAGTGGCTTGACCCTAAATCCAGACAACCAACTGACTAACAAAACCCTAAAAAACGAAAGCAAAAGCGAGCGAAAAACGAGCAAAAAACATGGGTCCCCATTTGCAATGGGGCGATGTGTGAAAACGTCACAACAGGTTGACAGTTATATCAGATAAGTAATCTGATCTTTATTGACATTGTATTCTACAATTAATAAAAGGATCTAGATCTGTTTTGTTGCTGGGTTTTTCCTCCAAGAGGGATGTTTTCCCAGGGTAGTCTTGTATTGTGTGATTCTCTATTTGTATGCTTTACTGTGCAACTTTAGTTTTCTGTTTATTGTGGATAATCTGATCACGAAAACTAACATCAAAGGGCAGAGATAATGAAGAGTTGCACTGTTTCAAAGGGTGCTAATGGTGAAAAGGGTGCGTCTCTTGGAAAAGGGCATACATGATGAAGAGGTGTGACCTCTCTCTCTCATTGAGAGATAGAAAGGGAAGGAATCAAAGGCCTCCAGTGACAGCACCATCGATCAGATCAGATCAGAACCGTTTTTAAGTTACAGGCAGTAACATCCTTGTTCTTGGTGGTATGCATGGGGATGTGCTTAAAATGTATGCTTAATATATGAAGCCCGATAATGTTCTTATGCAGAGTTTAATAGTAATATTAATATAGACTGCAATATATATGACAGTCATACTTAATTCCATATACATTAGAAGTTAGTGTACTCACAACCTAAGTACTTAAGCAATTCTAATTCTCTTCCTATAAGGAAAGGCATGGTGTGGTTAGGGAGAGGTGGATTAAATCCTTCCCAAATCAGTTGAGCCCTAAGGGTGAAGGGGCTGGTGTTCGTGAAATATGGGCTGCATTATGATCCCCAAGGGTGATTGGATTGACGTTCTTGAAATTTGGGCTGCATTATGGAGGTGGTGTCATTGCGCCCTAGACAAGTAAATCCCCATTGATGGTTGAGAATTAGAAGGGATTAAGATTAGAGCTTGCATAAGGACAATATCAGTTGTACTATGAGCAACCATAGTTGTTTAATATGTAATTAATGTAGCATAATAAGTAGTAATGTATGTTGCTCTTTAGGAATTGGCAGCCTCTTAATAGGGGACATTACACATTTGACAGATAGAAAGAATGCTTCATTTTAGTTGGGATTTCAAGGAAACATGGCTCTTTGAAATGTGCTCTAATTGTTTGTACTCCATTAATCTGTAGACTTTTTAATGTTCCTGTCCTCTGCTTTTATTATCATTATATCATTGGCATGTGCACAAACCTTCCTATTATTTTGATACACCTCCTCCATGTTATCCAATCTTATAGATTACCACTTGTTTTTATTTTGTTGACTTCATTACCTATTTTAATGAGTTCAAGACAGGATTACTTGAGTGTCAACTTCTAACAAACTTAAATGTTCTATTTTTATTTTTAAGGAAGGTTCCAATTTTTAAAATTTAATTTGTTTAATAGTTTTATTTAATTTATTATATTAATTTTGCACCAATGCCCCTTTTTTGTTCTCAAATTGAGGTCCATAGTCCCCCGTCAACAAAACCTGTCTCTGTGTCCCTGCATCCCCCCATCCCTACTGTTTCAAAATTCCATGGAGCATTGGATGCAATGAAGTTGTTCATAATAAGGAATGTTGCTAATAGATAAATAAATTTTTCTTTGAACAAATGTATGCAAACAAATATACCAAAAATTTCCCTAATAAACAGTGTGCCATGGGGACGCGTCCCCCCCCCCCCCCCCCTTTGGTCGCGTCTCGGAGACGGGGGGATGGGGACGCGATGTCCCCTGCCGTCCTGCCACCGCCACCCAAGCGCCGCCGGCACGTCTCCCTGTCGCCCCCACGTATATGCAATGTTTAAAAGTAATTTTTTTTTTAAAAGTGACTTTTTTGGCCTCGCGGGGTGCTGCCCCTCGACCCCGCAAGGGGTGATGCCCCTTGACCCCAACTTGGGGGCACTGCCCCCAAACCCCTGTCAAAAAATATAGGGGGAAATTGCGCCAATAGAAGTAGGGAAAATTTAACCTCCAAGTTTGATTAGGCTCCATATAACAACACAGTTAGCATTGAAGAAATCTTGGTATTTAGATTTACTATTTCAAATTTCCTATAGTTTCATTTGAAATGTAATTCTTATACTGTTATACTGTCATACATCTTTTCAAAATTAGTTTGTCAAGTACTATATGTATATGTATAACTATATCAGCACCACCACCGCGCCACCGTTCCCCAAACTTAGGCCCTTGGCCCCCCCGTCTTGGAAACCCGTCCCCGCGTCCCCTCGTCCCCAACGCCGGTGGAACATTGCTAATAAACCTTCAAGACCTTTTCGGCGTACACATTGCACACCGAGGTGCAATTGCTAGTTTAATTTATTATATTAATTTTGCACCAATGCCCCTTTTTTTGTTCTCAAATTGAGGTCCATAGTCCCCCGTTAACAAAACCTGTCTCTGTGTCCCTGCATCCCCCCATCTCTACTGTTTCAAAATTCCATGGAGCATTGGATGCAATGAAGTTGTTCATAATAAGGTATGTTGCTAATAGATAAATAATTTTTTCTCTTATAATAAATTATAATTCAAAAGCCAGGACTTCTTAGTACCTGAATGCTCCTCAATAATTTTCTTTGTTGCTCTATTTAACTCAGTTTTTTGTGGAAACTAGGGGATGCCTCACTTGATATTTAGGGCATGTCTGAGTATAGTTACACATCTCAAAACAGACAAGATGAGGATGAAGATGTTTGGAGTCTTTTGCATCTCTTCTGGTTGACTACCTTAAAAAGCCAATATTTTAGAAAATTTATTAAACAATTTAATTTTTTTATATTTTTTGCTATAGTTGTTGTGGGTGTGTCATTGTAATTACAGAACTCTCATGGTTGTTGTGGGTGTGTCATAGTAATTACAGAACTGCCACGGTAGTCATTTCTTTCAGATGGTAGTTTCACCTTGTGCTATGTGGCACTTTCGCTCGGTTGACATGAACAGTCAGAGTCTGTTAAAAAATGATGGCTCTTCCAATTATTGTTTTTTGGTCCTCATTTTTGGGCCTAAACTGAAAACTGGTATGAACCAGAGTTGCATGGAAATGGATCTGGTATTGTACGTGGATGCAGTATTGGATATGGATATGGAATCATATTTGGATACATTGAATTCTCAAGATCTTCTGATCCAGATATGGCTATATAAAATAGTTATAAATATGGAAATATATTCAATTATTTATCTATCTTAGCCTAAAGAACATAAATTATTTTATTTACATATTTTTATGTTTACAATATTTATGTGTTTAGTGATATATATGTGTTTGTGTGTACAATTCTTTTAATATTTATTTTATTTTTTGCAAATTTTGAATGTTTTTTATAAAGCCAAAATCCAGATATGGCATTAAAGACAAAAACATTGTAAACTTAAAATTTATGTAAATGTACACGTGTGTGCTTTAGTGATGTGTGTGTTTTTATAATTCTTTTTTATTATATTTTATTTTTGCAAATTTTGAATGTTTTTTCATAAACCCTAATCCAGATATGGCACTAGATGGTATGGTACTGTATCCAAACATATCAGACACAACTCAAATATAGGTTTGTTTTATGGATATGCTATCCATGCTGTATTTGGGAGTATTGTATCTGTGTCAACTATCTGATATGCATATAGGGGAGGATAATATTTGTTAACTCTGTTGTAACATGCTCATAGTGGTTATTGGAAGACTTGTGTTTTTCAAACAATTTTTTAAAGTGAATTGGTGTATAGGGAGTTGAGTGTCATAGAGAGGTGTGTATGTTATAGGAAGAAGAAAGAAAGAAGAAATTATATTAATGTTCATGGGTGACCAAAAATAAGTCAATGGAATTTGAAAGTACATAAGTATACAATAGAAAGTTTCAGGAAGAGAATTTTATGGTTGCCGAATCCGAATTTGAATTCGAACATTGTGACATAGATGGGAGTAATAAGGAGGGGTTGTGACCTCCTTTCCCAACTCTATGATGATTGACTATTGGATGATGCAAGAATAGGGAAAGCAAATACAAGCACCCCAATAGGTAGACCACCCCAAGTGGATGTCAAATGTGCCTGCCATTGGGCTCATGAGGGTGAGTGTGGGCTTAGTGCTGGGATGGCTTTGGGTGGACCTATCATGCCGCCTCCTCCAAATCCTAATGTGTTGGAGTACTAGGGTAAATCTATGTATGCATTCTAGTCAAAGAGACGGATCTAACAATATGTGTATTTGTGTGTATGATGCTTCGTGTTTTTATTTGTATGCTCCATGTTTTGTTCATACCTGATGTGTTTCCTCCATGTGTGTCTATGATTGTGTTATGCTAAACAATTCCAAAAAGTTATGAATTTATTTAGAAAAGAACATTGCATATAAGTTCATAGATATGTGTCATGCTTCTGTTACTCATACAACACTAGTGATTATCTACTAGATTAATTCCTTATCCTATAAATCCAGTCATGGAAACTCTTTGATACATATGCATCACTCAAGCATACATAATACACATAGGTTACAAATACATCATATAAGACAAGAACACAATGACAATAACAATCAAACATAACATGAAGAATACACCTTCACAATACAGACTCAATGTCTTGAGAACCCATCATGGCCCATTTCTCAATGGTGCTAAGTACAAAAGTACTTCCACTTTAGTTAAGGTAAGAAGGTTAATTATACCAACCACAGACTTAACAATATCCATAGAAATAAACAGGTCACGACTTAAGAGATCTCTTAGCTTTTAGTGATAGATGACCAACATGATGCACGAGCTGCCTATGGACCTTCTGCCATTGAGAGCACTAAAGCTTCAAACTGCAATGTGAAGCGGTGATTATGGTGAGATGAGCAAACTCATCAACTGACTTACTTAAGTGGAAATGTCTTAACTTATTGGGACCGAAGTAGAGAAGATGATGCTAGGATGTACCCATCTAGGACGAGGACATCTGACCTCTCCTACTCCTTAAATCCTGTTAACACTAATGGAAGTCGATATCAACTATCCTAACCCATGGATAATTAGGTGTCAAGAAACTTTGAGATAGCTCTCATAAACCACCTACACATATATCCACCTCCCTACTTTCATAAGTAGAACCATGACACAGAGTAAAATATAATTAACTATGACACAAAGAACGTCACATAATCAACCATGAAAGCCTAGCTTCCCAAGGGGACAATACATTACCAGTGCAAGTTGAATTTACATAAATAAACTTAATTCACATAAACAGTCAGAAAGCATTACACAACATAATCATTGACTCTAGATCATTCATATAGACAAAACTCAGTCACAGACACTGAAGAACATTTTGCAAATAGTATAGAGTCTAGACAACAACGTGCCTTTGGTTGATAGTGTGTCAACTTGACAATTGTGCATTTGCACCAGAACCAGTAGAGTTTAGATGACATCACATCAGCTGGACCTCAACATGCTGTGCTAGTGTACTGTTTGTCCTTAGAAATATTTCATCTTCCCAAAACATTTACTTAGTTTGTTCTATTCCATCCTATAAAATAAAATAAGGAAAATGACACTTCCAGAAAGTAGAAACAAACAAATTGGTTCCATATAAAATGTATAACACATTTTTTTAGATTCCAATATTTTCAGATTTTAATCAGAAATCTCATTCAATTATTTAGATTGGGATTAGATCATCTAAAAATATAAATACTTTAGTGAAACTACCAATCATGTAAATCACAAGGAAAATCCCTATGTGATTTTTTTTAATAGGTTTCTTCTTACACAATGAAATCTGTGTGTGTGTGTGTGTGTGTATAACGCTCTTTCTTTTCCTTTCGAAACCTAAAAAGTGACAACCACCCTTTAATTTCACAAAACTCTTTCTTTTCCTTCTGAAACCTAAAAAGCGACAAACGCCCTTTGATTTCACAAAAAAACACTTGCAAGAATCCTCAAGGTTCAACATCCTATTTTCGTTCTCTCAATTGCATTATAATAATAACAACCACCCTTTAATTTCACAAAAAAACATTTGCAAGAATCCTCAAGCTTCAACATCTTGTTTTCTCTTCTCTCAAATGCATTATAATAATGATAGACCCTTGTTTCATGGGTAAGTGGTTCACAAGAACCCATCTCTCATTGAGAATGAATGGTATAATTAGCACCCATTGCATGAATATATATTACTAAAAGAAAATTATATTCTTTATAAAAGAGAATAATGTTAAAATATCTTTAGTCTTCTTCATGCACTTTCTTTTGAAAAACAATATTAAAATATCAAAATTTTTAATTCTATCCAAATAAAACAATTCACTTAAAAACTAATATTAGGAAATTATGTTTTCTAATTCTTAAAACAAGATAAATGTAATAATTTATTTCTTAATTTCGTAAAATAAAATTGCTCTATGAAAAATAAATAAATTAGCAAATTAGAACAAACTTTATTCTTTCCTAAAACAAATTAATTATCAAAATTAAAAAAAAGATACTGATAATTAGCCAACAATAATTATTTATTTATTTTAATTTATTTCTTTTTATATTCTTATAAGTTACATTTCAATATGTCTTTTTCCTTTCTTATGCTTTAAGTTATATTGCATGTTTATATTATGAGAATATTGTAATGTTTCTTTAATGGTCATCTTAGTCATCTTAGTTGTTGTAGGTAGTTTACTTTTCTGTCTTTAGTTCACTATTGTTTCGTTTAGATTCGTCTCAATTGTTTAATACAACAATACAACATCGAATATTTTAATATGGTATTAGAGCGGGTTTGAGCCTGTCTCCCTCATAGGAGGGCACCTTCGAAGTCTGTAATTTGAGAGTTTTTTCATGTGAGATTTCTTCTTGATTTATGTGTGCTTGTTTAATGAGAGTTTGCATCGTGGGTGTTCGACATATGTTCTTCTGTGAAAATCACAAGTTTTTCTACCATTTCAAGGGTTTCTGAGCCTGCAACAATTTTTCTCATGTTGCGATTTTGTGTCTTGGGTTTAACTGATTTTTCACCTCAAAAATCATGTTTGGTTTTGATTGATTTTTCACTCAAAAAATCGTGTCTAGTCATCTGTAATTTGTGATGTTCGCGTGAGATTCTAGGTTTTGCCTGATTTTATCCTCAAAAGTCATGGGTGTTCCTGTTTTAGGGGTTTTATTGTTTTTTCCAAAAAAATGATGCTTTGCAAACATCAGTTTTGGGGTTTGGCAAATTTTCCTCAAAAATCGTGGCCTCTTGCAGCCTGTTTTGGGGCGTCATGCTCATCTACAAAAGTTGGTGGACGATTTGTGTTATCCAGAAGTTCTCTAGATTCTAGGAGGGTCAGTGGCAGGCTCATCTCAGTGACAAGGTTAGTGGTAGGCTCATGTCTCATAATGTTCTGAGAAGAAGGGGGGCAGCCTTCTTTGTTTTTCTCTCGGTAGTTAGAACGATGACCATTAAGGGAGGGTATTAGAATATTGTAATGTTTTTTTAATTGTCATCTTAGTTGTTTTAGGTAGTTTCCTTTTCTGTCTTTAGTTCACGATTGTTTCGTTTAGAAACATCGTCTTTGTAATCCTATATAAGGAGACTTCGTCTCCATTGTTTAATACAACAATACAACATCGAATATTTTAATATATGTTGTCCTTTGACAGTGGTTTAAGATCTCTAGGAGTTATAATGCAAATTCTAGGTTTTAGAAGATCTTATAAATTTTCAAACTCAATCAAATTTCAGTAATCAGCAGGCTCCTATCGCCATTCTCTCGCTCTTTTTATCTCACTCACTTTATCTGCTTTGAACTCTAGACCTATCTCTCTCCTATCACTCTTCCTCTATTGCCTCTCTCTATCTCTATCTCACTTTCTTCTCTCCCCCAAGAGCCAGACCTATCTTGTTAGAGCCAGAGCATATGGTATGATCATGTGTGAAGTCCCCACCTTGTCAAATAATAGTAATCTATATCTGCATATGTTTATGCATCAATAATTTAATTATGAGTATATTATTCATTCAAATTAAAGATTTGAATGAACCTCTTAATAATAAACAGATTATTATATTACATATTTCATTAAATAACATCTTTTAAAATTCTTATTAATATTTCAAGATCATTAATTAAAGAAATGTTAAGGAAACAATTAGAATAATTATTCAGCATACTTCAATAATGGCAGAACAGATCTGACGTGTCAGATCTGTCTACCTTTGCATCAATTAAATAGACCATACATGAATTTAAAAGCAGCGATCATATTATTAGTAACATTGTTAAATTATATTATAAGTCATACGTTTACATGCTACAATCTGATTAAGGGAATATAATAGTTCGTTGAGAGCAGCGAATAACTAAATAGAGATTAGTAAAACTGACACCTCCTTTTCCAATGGGTATAACCACCAATTAGAGACATGACTTTTCAGCAATTAGGGAGGTTATAAGAGACCCATTCCCATGCATCCAAGAAGTTATCGAATGCTGAGGGAGAAAGGCAGTTGGGTCAAATTGAGATTAGAACAGCAGTTTGGTAAGGAAGATTCCTGATTTTATATTGATTGATCCACCATTTCAATAAATAAATTTACAGATTATATGATAAGAATATTAATTTATAAATATGATAGGAAGGATAGTAAATTTCTTATATATTTGAAGTATTTAATATTCTTGTATTATCAATAGAAATTATTATATGAATCAAAGTTCCCAGACTCGGACTGGGCTCGGACTTGGCAAGGCTGACTCGACTCGTGACTCGGCTATGACTGGGCAACGACTCGGCAAAATAAAAAAAACCCTTGAAATCAAGAGATTTTTAACAATTTAAAACTTGTTTCATGCACCCATTATTGAATAAAGCCCAATTATAATGTGTGCTAGCCTGTTATGCCATGAAAGGCATGCTGGTTGAGTATCTACTTGTTTGGGGCTTCTGTTTAGTATTTTCTTTGGCCAAATTGAAATTTTGGGAGCACCAACATGAGACATCATGAACATCTTCACTTGGAACCTGTAAGGAGTGCTTGTGTATGGTAGCATTAAATAGTGTGCTTGTTGAACTTAGGTTTTACCTTGGGACTATAGTTGACCTTGGTCTTTCTTGGACCTCTTAGTTTTTAGGCTATATATATGTTGGATGGAAGGGAGAATTGTGAGGGCAGAAGGGTTTGAAAATATGCTCCCCAGAGACATGTCCCTTGCCAAAAATAACTTTGTGCCCCATGGGGGGATTTTTTGGGATGTGGGGACAGGTAGGAAATGTCCCCAACTCACCTCCTTTTTTCAAAATTTTAAGAAACATCCATGTTGTGAGGTACTCACACACATCGCCCCATTGCAAGTGAAGACCCCCACTTTTTGCTTTCTAAGGTTAGCTCTTTTAGTTTTGTTGTTGGTTGTTTTAGTGTCTTAGCCTTTGCATTGAAGGGATTGAGTTTCTCAAAGGTCATCAAATCAGGTGGATCTCCTCAAGGTGGAGTGAAGGAGGTTAGGTCAGTTGAGTGATTAGGGGTTATTTAGATCATTCCTAGGGTTTTTGTGTACTATTTGGTCACGCTTCAAGTTGCTAAATCAAACCTTGGTTGAATGCATAGTGTCCTCCTAGGTCTCGTCCCTTACATCAAGGTCAGAGTGAACTTGCCTTAAAAGTCTGGAATGTCATCCTGATCTTGAAATGGCCTGAAATTTGACTAAGTCTCGAAATTTGAAGGATCCTCCAAAAACTAGATTTTCCATTATAACTCATGGAGGTTTGAAACCACTCTCAAACATCCTGACAATATATATGGAATATAACTTAAAGTATAAGATACTTAAATGTTATATTCCATATATGAATCCTGGCGGAGAGACTAACTTGTCAAACAAGTCAAAACATTGACATGTCGTGGCCGAGTCTTGGAGCTTGGACTCGGCGAGTTTTGTCATAACTCGCTTGACTTGTGAGTCAGGCGAGTTATGGTCCAAAACTTGCCGAGTCCGAGTCCCGAGTCAGCAAAACTCGCCGAGCTTGGCTTGACTCGCCAACTCGGCGAACTCGCCTGACTCGTGGCGAGTTTGGGAACTCTGATATGAATAGAGTTAATTAATAACTTATATAATAGGTAATTGGCGAATACATAAATAATTGGTAATATAATTTATTTATATATTCAAATCAGAATAAGGATAATAGATTTATATATGATAATGGTGCTAGCAAGATTTATATTCGCTTGATATACATACATATATACTTGAAATAATATCAATAAGATTATATTTATATATTTATAAAAAAAACACGAATTATAAATATATATATTATTATGGATAGATTATAATGAATAAATTACGTTGATTATATTTTCTTAGATTATTTATATATGTGTGTATGTCTTACCTCGTCAAAAGAATGAATGGAGGAAGTAAGTTAGGGAATTGCAGTTTACCAGTTTTCCCAAGCTAAGTAGGCCACCCCAAGGGATGGAATTGTCATAGTGGGACGTTCCTGCCTCTTGTGGGCCAAGAGGTGAGTTGTCATAGTGGGACATTGCGTGCTCTTGGGCTTAGTTCTATTCAATATATTTGCTATTAATCCATGTATTTATTTGTCTATTCCTAAGTCTATTAAATGACTAGATGAAGTTACTCTTATATATTGAAAAAATGATAAACTATATTGTGGAATTACTAATTTAGGGCAAAATTCAGGTAATCACTAGTTCGAGACATTACATCATGATGCTATGATTACATGTTTATGGTGGTTTTGTTGTTTATATGATGCTATGTGATATTCTTATCTTATTTCATGCCGAACCCAAACAAATTCAAAACCCATTTTCAAAATTTTGCTGAACTGGCAAATCGGGTCCTCGAACCTGAACCTGAACCGGCAACTTAGATTTTAGGAGCTATGTAGGAGCTTCTCCTGACATAAGCATAGATAGCTGACATATCATATTTTCCATCCACATTCGTTTGATTACTTCTGCTGCATTCATACTCAGCTGTAAATTGGAAAGATCTTTATGGAAAGTTGTATTGCACCTGTGCCTCTATGATAATATATGCATCTCTAATATAAGATTGGTGTGGCTAATGATTGGTTTTCTCTTATAACAATATTTTCTAGCAATATTATAACTGGAGTTAGCTGGGCTGATTGATTGTGTTCTATTTGCAGAAAATGTGGCTTGCTGGATTTTCTAAAGGTATCCAGGAAATGCATAAAAATGCTTCCTTGGTTCTTGAGGATGCAGTCAGAAATATATATACAGTAGTCGCATTTTGTGCTGGTAAAAAGGTGATGGAGCTCTATAAATTGCAGCTTAAGAAAATCCTAGTACATAGTTTCCTGCGTGGGCAACTTAGTGGATTTGCTTTTGGTGCCTCCCAATTCCTGCTTTTTTCTTGCAATGCTCTTCTCTTATGGTATTCAGCTATAGCTATCAAGAGAGATTATGTCACTTTGTCTACAGCATTGAAAGAATATATGATCTTTTCTTTTGCAACATTTGCTCTTGTGGAACCCTTTGGACTAGCTCCTTACATCTTGAAACGCCGAAAATCTCTTGTATCTGTTTTTGGGATTATTGATCGTAAACCTAAAATTGATTCAGACGATTCATCTGGCATAAAGCTACCCAATGTGTATGGTACAATTGAATTGAAAAATGTGGACTTCCACTATCCAACACGTCCTGAAGTGATGGTCTTAAGCAATTTCAATCTTAAAGTGACTGGGGGTCAAACAGTTGCAGTGGTAGGTGCATCAGGGTCAGGCAAAAGCACAATTATTGCACTGATAGAACGATTTTATGACCCTGCTTCTGGGCAGATTTTTCTAGACGGGAAGGAGTTGAAATCCTTCAACTTGCGGTGGCTTCGAAATCACATGGGCTTGGTTCAACAGGAGCCTATACTTTTCTCTACCACCATAAGAGAAAATATTATATATGCTAGACACAATGCAACTGAGGCTGAGATGAAAGAGGCTGCACGAATAGCAAATGCACATCACTTTATTAGCAGCCTACCGCATGGGTATGATACTCATGTTGGTATGAGGGGGTTGGATTTAACTCCTGGACAGAAACAAAGAATTGCCATTGCTCGGGTGGTGCTAAAGAATGCCCCAATCTTGTTACTAGATGAGGCAAGCTCAGCAATTGAATCTGAGTCTAGCCGAGTGGTACAAGAAGCTCTTGATACACTAATAATGGGGAATAAAACAACAATCCTTATTGCTCATCGGGTTGCTATGATGCGTCATGTGGATACGATAGTTGTTCTGAATGGGGGTCGTATTGTTGAGGAGGGAAGTCATGATTCTCTAGTGGAAAAAAATGGTCTTTATGTGCGGTTGATGCAGCCTCACTTCAATAAAAACTTAAGGCAACACCGACTAATTTGAGGATTTGTGATGATGCCTGTAGTACTGAATCCAGAATTCTTCTATCCCAGGCTGTGTAACGTAATGCCACTGACACATTTTTCTGTGCTTGATTGATTGTTTATTAGATGCTCAGTGTTGGTTATAACAAGGAGCTTTCCAGTGCAACACGTGTAAGTTAGTTTTTGGCAACATGGCTACAATCCCTTGTTTGGGGAGCTTAAGTTTAGGAAGTTCTAATTTTCACCCTAAAGTTGCCAATTCTTAGGTGCAAACGGTTTACACTGTTTGGTTGGTACCTGTATACAACTTTCCTGTGTGTTTGTTTTCTGAATCTTTGTAATCCGGTGTTTGGAATGGAGGTATAGTATAGTTCTTAATTTTCATGATTGAGGGATCTTAGATGTAGATTATTATTTTTTGGGGAGGGGATTGTAATGAGAAGAAAGTCTAGATGTACAATTGTACATAATCAAGCCATATCAGGTGAATTCATGGGGCAATTTGACAATGTTCCCCTTTCAATTGTGCCATACAGTAGTTTCTTTGAATGAGACTGAGATGATATCCACCGTATCTACAGCTGTCTCAGTTTTAACCAATTGATCATCATCGTTGAGGTGGTAGCACTTTATTTGAAGTTATTCTTTTGAAGATCAGGACGTGGAATTACATATCTGCCATATTGTATTTGTTTTTTCTTTTCATTCTTGGAATTCATTAGATTACATATCTTGTATCTATGTATTGATTTGGGCTACACTTGGTGAGCATATGCCTCCTTGCTTAAAATAACTGTCCTTAAAGTTTGTTAGAAAAAGTTTCAGTTTGTTAGTCTATTGTATTTTTTATCTGCTTAAGGATCACCTTAATGTGCCACACTTAATCAAGCCTGTTTAGGGTAATCATGTGAATGGAACTTCGGTGATTGTTTGAGTTATATGCAAATAAATCTGTATCAGTTAGTCTTCCCAGTTCATTTACGACACTCTGTAACAGTAGTCTTTGAGCAGATTGTAAGGCAGGCTTGATTAAGGTGGGTAGCACTTTATTTGAAGTTATTCTTTTGAAGATCAGGAGATGGAATTACATTTCTGCCATGTTGTATTTGTTTTTTCTTTTCATTGTTGGAATTCATTAGATTACATATCTTGTATCTATGTTATTGCTTTGGGCTATACTTGGTGAGCATATGCCTCCTTGCTTAAAATAACTGTCCTTAAAGTTCGTTAGAAAAAGTTTCATTGTGTTGGTCTTTTATATTTTTTATCTGCTTGAGGATCACCTTAATGTGGCACACTTAGTCAAGCCTGTCTAGTGTAATCATGTGGATGGAACTTCGGTGATTGTTTGAGTAATACGCAAATAAATCTGTATCAGTTAGTCTTGCCAGTTCGTTTACGACACACTGTTACAGCAGTCTTTCAGCAGATTGTAAGGCAGGCTGTGAGATCTTTAATATTGAGTCACCTTTGATGCATTTTTCAATTTGTTACCTAACAAAAAAGTTAAAAGACTACAGTATTTCATTTCCCCATTATGGTTTTTAATAGAAGATATGTTTACTTTAATAGTGTTTACTTTTTATGTAGTTACAAATGCAGCTGTTTTGTCTTGTCATTTTAACCTCAAAGGTGATAATGCGAGTTATATAGATTTGTGGGATGTTACTTTGTTCATCTTATACAATCTGAACTGGTACCTGTGGGATTTATATTTGTTTCTTATATTAAATACATTTAGTAGTATAATTCAAATAAATATGCTGAAAGTTCAGAAAGAAGAAATGCTTGCATGGGAAGATGTTACTAAGCTGTGCAATAATTCTTTCGAAAACTAAAACTTTCTGGGTAGAGCTGTTAATTATATTGATGCTGAACAATGCAATTTTTGTAATTATCGTAAGTTGCTTTTGACCAACTGCTTGCACGGGAAGATGATACTGAACTGTGCAATAATGCTTTAGAAAACTAAAAGTTTTGGGTGGGGCTGGTAATTAAACTGATGCTAAATAATGTAAATTTTATAACAATCTAAGGCTCGTCTGACCAGCAAGTTTATGTTTCATGAACTTGAAATGTAAGTCATGTTCAAAATTTTTACTGTAATTTAAATCTATGTTTCATTAAAGTTTGCAATTTATATTTTTGAATTTCTCATTGTTTTTAGAAGAGTTCAATTTTTTTCAAGTGAAAAAAGACAACAATTTATTTTATGTGAAAATGATAAACTCTCGACCACGATCTATTTCATGGTATGCCTTATGTGAATGAGAAATTCATTGTTATCTTTGCTTTCTTGAATTCTTCTTTTTCCTATTTGTTTTCTTCAGGAGAAGAATTTTCCCAAGATTTTATGTTAGTTAATTTACTACAGATTTTTTTCGTTTTTTGTTTTTTTATACACAACAATGAGAAAAAAGGGAGGTTAGACATAACAAGGCTGGTATCACACACATTTTCGTAAATGTATAAGCACAACAAATAATGCAATAAGAAAGTGTAAATCCTGAAAGAAGTGTAAAATGATGGAGAGTGAATATATATTTATGCGTGCATGCATGTAATGGGTGCATCTATTATTTATCTTGAAGCGCACATTTAATAACAGAGGTCCCATTGAATTGCAAATGAGGAACCTTTGAGACTAAATTATTTGGCGAAAAGTGTCTACGTGTAAATGTTAATAGTGTCCGCTTTGAGTGCACTATTCACATAAATAAAATTGACAACATCAACAACAGAGTGAGATCTATTATTTCTGCACAATAAAGACATGATTAACAATTATCATCATAAGAACAGATTGAATGCACAGTGAATATTAGTCTCGTAACTTCCTGGTCCATCACATTCATCTGTGTATCCTCTTGTTTGTAAATCATTTTGTAAGTCAATTTTGTTTGTTGGCATCATTAATCTACAGACTAATTCCCAAGTTTTGGCGCTTGGTGAGGCACTTTGACAATTGTTTGTTATTTTTCAAAATGAAGGATAAGAGTTTGCCTCGTAGATAAATCTATTTTTGGATTTATGATCAACTCACATGAATATTAAATCCTTACTGGGGATTTAGCATAAAGTTTTGCAGTAGCATAAAGTTTTGCAGTAGCGTACAGAAGCTTATTAATTAAATTATAGTCATATTATGTTTAAGTAATTGTAGCTTTGCCATCCATATTTAATTAGTTTTTTCTGTATTTGTGAAATTTTAATTGTATCTATTGAATATTTTAAATACAGTCCCAGATAATGATAACAAAAATATATTGATAAAACGGAATAGTAAACACTTGCACAGCAGAGCCAATTTTGCTCACACAAAATTTTAAACGCTCTATTATTTTCAACCAATACAGAGCAGCTTCTAAATAGCTCTCGATACAAAGTTTTTATATCATAAAGACATAATATGAGTTCGCAGATTCAATAAGAATTTATTCCAAAAAAACAGGAAAAAGTTCTAAAAACTATGTTTGTTCCATTACAACACACTGGAGTTTTAGAAACTGGAAATGACAGTATAAATGCTACGAAACAACGTAGAAACTGGAAGATAACAAATATGCGCTCAGGCACTGTTGGAATTGTTAATTGCCAACTACTCCCCCTTGATGGAGAGATGACTGGCAATATGATCTCAAAGCATAAAAAGCTGAGATTTTGCAATTGAATGTTAGCAAGTTGTTTTGTAGTCTTGATATACTTGAGTTCTACTTATTTGCATCAATTCGCAGATAAAATTATATTTCAGACCTAGTTCTACTTATTTGCACCAAATCTCAGATAAAATTATATTTCAGATCAAAGTGTTTAGGTCTGCTATGATGCACGAGATTTTTAGCCAATTTTATGGTGCTCATATTATCACAAAAGAGCAGGGTAGGTTGAAGTTGTTTTTCTCCATTTTCTTCAAGAACTTTCATTAACCACAATGCTTGAGTACATGTAGAGGTGATTGCAACATATTCTGCCTCCATGGAAGAAAGGGAAACTATGCTTTGCTTCTTTGAACTCCAAGAAATCAAACCCGAACCAAAAGTAGAGCAATTATCAGAGGTAGATTTTTGGTCATCCACACTACCTCTTCAACCAGAATAACTAGAACCAACTAGACTAAATCCTTTATAAATGTAGTAACGTATGCCAAAATTTAATGTTCCTTTCACATACATCAAAATTCTTTTGGCAACCTTCATATGTAATTTAGAAGGTTATATCATATACCTTGAAATAAGAGATTGCATAATCCATATCAGGCCTCAAATGAGTGAGAAACATCAAACTTCCAACAACACTTTTATAAGTTGTCCCATCATCTCTACAAAACACAACTCCATGATAAATTGGCTTGTTTACAATCAAACCATATCAAACTTCAACATATCTTTGACATACTTTGTTTGACAAAGAAAAGTTACATTCTTACTTTGATAAACCTCCATGCCTAGAAAATATTGCATAGGGCCTAAATCTGACATCTATTTGAATTTACCTCATAGAACTAGACCCCATATACAAAAAATCATCGACATATAAACTCACAATAAGAATGCCATTACCTCTTGTTTGCAATAAATGATAGGTTCACTCTTTCTTCTATTAAAGCCATTCTCCTGAAAATATCCGTCTATCCTAGCATAGCGCAATCTTTGTACTTGTTTGAGGTCATACAAGGCCTTATTTAACTTGTAGACTTGATGCTCTTTTCCTTGCACCTCAAAATCTTGTGGTTCTTCCACATAAATTTCTTCTTCTAAGTACCCATTCGGGAAGGCATTTTCCACATCCATATGATAGATGCTCCATTTCTTTTGGGTTGCAAGGGAAATCAACATTCTAATGGTCTCTTGCTTGTATGGGTGCAAATGTTTCTTCGTTATCTATGCCAAACCTTTGAGCGAATCCTTTAGCAACTAATCTTGCTTTGTGTCTTTCAACACTCCCATTACTATGGTACTTAGTCTTGTAGACTCCTGTAGTGCTAATCTTTTTCTAATCAAGTGGAAACCTTGTAAGCTCCCAAGTACCTTTCTTGTTAATAGAATCTATCTTATCCTTCATTGCTTGCATCCAAACTTCATTGGTACATGCATCCTTAGAACATGATGGTTCAAAATTAGCTTGTGAAAATAATGCAAAATGTATTATCCCACCTTTAGGATTCTCTTCACGTGCCTAAAATGCACTTTTTATAAATATCAGCTGATCTTCTAACCTTCTTGGTAGGACTTGTACTTGATGTTGAATTGAAGAACTAGAACAGGGGTTGTTTGGTAGATGTGTTGGACTTGGAATTAAAGTTTTAGTTGGCTGCCCATGATCAATATCAACAATAATACCACCATTCAAAACAAATTTAGACTTCTCAACATGGTCTTTTTGATGTCCATAAACTCCCCCTTCATCAAAATCACCTCTCTTGATACAAGAATGTTGTTAGTGCGTGGGTTATACAATATGTAAGCCTTACTTTGCTCACTATACCCAACAAAAATATGGCTCTTTTGGAATCCTTTTTTTCCTGGTCCGATCAGCAACATGTACATAGGCTAAACAATAAAAAATTCTAGAAAGAGTATCATTAGGTTTTTTCACATACTAGGTGTCATAAGGAGTCATCGTGGCAAGTGCTCTAGCGAGACTCTGATTGGGAATGTACATTGCTATAGTAACTACATCACCCCGACATGAATTGTATAATGAAGATTTTAAATACAATCCTAGATAATGATGATAAAAATATATCAACAAAATAGAATAATAAACTCTTGCATAATATAGCCAATTTTACACAGAGAGAAAATTTAAAACACTTGTATCATTTTCAACAAATACAAAGCACCATCTAAACAACTCTCAACACAAAGTTTTTATATAACAAGGACATAATATGTGTTCACATACTCAACAAGAAACTATACCAAAAAAATGGAGAAAATACTAAAACCAACGTTTATTGTACAACACATTAAAGAATGTTAAGGCAAATAATAAATGCAAACTATAAAAACTTTGAAGCAACTAAGAAATTGGAAGATGGCAAATCAATAGTCAACTTCTATTTGAAACATTTTGGATCCTCACTGGTAAGAAGTTGAGCAATGATTATTAATAGATGTTGCTTAGTTTTTGATCTTTCAACATCTTTAATAATTGACAAACTTTTTAATGAAAGTTCAATAAATTTAGTTTTATTAATTTGTTTGTTAGTGTTAAGATTGATTTATTTTTGGTAGTCATTATTTAATGATCTTTTTATCATATGCAAAATTTATAATTTTTTATATAATTGTAGAGATGAAAAATATTTACTTACAACCTCTTTCTCATTTTTGCATCTAGTATTTGTATTTGTTAAGAATGATTTCATTTTATTTTGACCATTTGGTATACCAACTAACAATCGTTTACTCTTCAACCTCTTTTTTAATTAACAAAACTTTTAGTGCAATTTCAAATCCATTTGATTTCTATTATTTTTGTTGAATAGTATTGAGGTTGACTCAGTTTTATAAGTTTAGTGACCCCTCCCTCATAAATTGGAAAGAAAACTCTATTCCTTTCCCCATGTGTCAAATTGACAAAACTTTATAAATTGTGATCCCTCCCTCATAAAGTTTAGTGACCCCTCCCTCATAAATTGAAGAGACAAAAAATACCTACTTTGCACTTTCACTTTTTTCTTTCATTTGGCACTTACTTTTGGCACCTTCATTTGTTAAGCACACCCATGTCCACTTTTGACCATTTAGTGCAACGTCCCTAAACTTGTACCACATTGCAAATAACTCTATTCCCAATTAAACCTTCATATTTGTTTCAATCTCTCTTTTTATACCTTCAAAAACTCTTATCTTTTTATGACCAACTTTTCCAACCCACTTTGTATAAAAACCCTACCCCACAACCAAATAGTCATTAATGACCATATTGAGTTTAATAAAAAAGGATTACATATATTGAACACATGCATGGTAGAAGCATGTAGAAGTAACAACAAACATAAACAATAGACATTTCTATAGCCGGACCTCCATTATTGTTACACATTTATTTGCACTTGGGTGATTACGCAAATTATAGGAGCAACTTCAATACTCTTGTTTTTGGTTAAGAAAGTAGCAAAACAAGGGTGCTGACCCATTATACAACTTCTTGAAGGCAACAAAAAGAGAGACAACAAAAAAGGGGTGCAAACCCAAAACAAACAAGGTTGGACATGCCAAACAAAAAGGCACTATGAAGTCTAACATAATAGTCCCATATAGTCCTCATTGTTTTGAAATGGCCTCCGCTAATGGCTCTCTTGCTTGAGGTGGTTTGATCCCACTAACTGCTCCCTATCAGTCTTCTGTGTTTGCACTAGGTGCCTCGCTTCCCACTGTTGGTGGTGTTGCTTGCGTTGCTATTGCTACAATATTTGGTTTGGGTGCCCCCTTTGTGGGTGTGGTTGGTTCTGGTACCCCCTCAATGGGTGCTCAACCTGTTGGAAATCCTCATGCAGATACTCATTGTGGTGATGCCGCTCTTGCCCCCGGTGCCCTTTGGTGTACCTGTTGTGGATTATGCTGCTCCTCTTTCTGGTGATGCTGTTACTGATGGCCCTAATGTGGGTGCTAAAATCCCGCCCAGGCCTCCCTTTGCTGGTTAGTGCAATTTTGCTCGTGTGGTCAAATCTACTGCCCATCCCCCCAAGGGGGTTCATCCTCTTCCCTATGCCATGTCCTCCCCTATGGTAGTTTGTGGACAAGATGTTGTGGATGACATTGGGTTCTACCAATGTTGTGCTCTAGTGTGCAAATTCTCTGGGCTTTGGCCTTTATTACGTGATCTCCATTGTTGGGTGAGTGACTCTTAGAAGCCTTGGTTTGCTCATAATATTGAACTCTTTACTTGTGCTAAAGGCCTTTTCATTGCTTCTTTTAATTCCTCCACTGATAGGGATTTGGTTTTGGGCAAGTTGTGAGCTTGGGGAGTTCACTCCCTTTTCGTTAAGACTTGAACAACTTCCTTTAACCCTCTTACTGAATCACTTAATGTGCTTCCGGTTTGGGTCCACCTTCTGAATCTTCCACTCCATTTCTTGGGAGCATTCTTGCTATGAGGCCATTTGTAACTCTATTGGTTGTTTCTTGAAGGTGGATGATGCTACGTCATCTATGGCTCACTCAACCTTTGCCCGCATCTTAGTCGACATTGAGATCTCTTTGCCTCTCCTGAAGGATGTGGTTCATGGTTGGGGATAGGCCTTGGATACAACCCTTGGATTTTGAGGGCCTCCCCTTTTGCTACTGAAAATGCTTCTCTATGGGTAACTTAGCTTCAGATTGGTCTATTTCGCATCATAAAGGCATTGCTACTTGGTTAAAAGACACTACATCTGATCATTTGATGATCTTTGCTTCTAATTTAGATTTAGTTGGATCTTCTCATGACGGTGAGGTGCCTCTTTCTACTATTGTAGCTGTTGAAGTTGCCACTATTGTGACTTCCTTTGTCCTTGGGGATACAACTCCTATTGCCCTTGTTTAGCCCTACTCTACTCCTACGAATTATGCTCCACATGCTTTTCCTCTACAACAACCTATTGTTGTTCTGCAACAACACTCTGCTGATGCTACGAATTGTAACCCTGTGGGGTCCCTCCCAATTGATCACTCCCTGGATGGTCCTAATGATAGTATCACCTAGATAGTGGTTTGCCACAATGTGGAAGGGGAAGTCCTCCTTCCTCCTGCAAACCCCTCCTTGAGGTGAGTCTGGGTTGTTGTCTTGGTTTGTTATCCTCTACTACCTACGAGATGTTGTTATGGGTTAACACCCTTATTCTTTGTAGTTTGTGATTAATATGCTATTAATGTGTTTCTACCAGTTTTTTGGTCGACTTTATGCCCTTTGAGCTGTTGTATTTTGGGACAACACCCTTTTTTTGTTGCTTTTAATATAAAAAAACAAGGCACTTTGAAAAACTTGTCCAACTTGCAACAACCCAAAACCTAGCTCAAGAATGGGGCGGAACACCCAAAACTTGACAATGAGAGATTTGGGGGAGAGGGGAAGACTTCCCTTTCTGCCAATGACAAACAATAGTCCAGACAATACTGTCATTAGGACCAAAAAAGAAGAATCCAACAGGGAGGACCTTGTAGAGTTTCTGTCAGCAACAATAGTAGGCTACTGCTGCAGAACAATAAGAGATTGTTGCTGCAAAGCAACATTAGGTGCTGAAACACTAGGAGTAGATCGAAGTTGTAGAGCAAGAGCAATTGGAGTCCAGAAGCCTTAGGGACAGAGGAGGCCACAACAGTAGTAATGAGAGGGTCAACAGAGACATCATGCACAATAGTAAGAGGCACCACCTCATCCCGAGAGGAGACATTGTCCTCCTAAGAGGAGTCAACAAAATTAAAATTAGAAACATTGACTGTCAAGTGATCAACACTAGCATCCTTACACCAAGTAGCAACACCTCTATGACGAGAGAGAGAACAATTCAAAGCTAAGTGACCCTTTGAGAAGCATCTTCAACAATGAAAGGGGAGGCCCTCATAATGTATTGATTGATTCCATGGTCTATCCCCAAACATAAGAACCACATCCTTTGAGTGAGATGAAGAGATGTCAATATCGATCAAAAGGTGGGAAAAGGTAGAATGATCCATGGAAGATGTGGCATCATTGACCTTCAAGAAATGGCCAATAGAGTTACCAATGGCTTCGTAGAAATAATGCTCCCAAAAATAAAGGGGGAGATTACGAAGAAGAACCCATATCAGACACACATTAAGTGGTTTAGTAAGAGGGTTAAAAGAAGTTGTCTAGGGCTTGACAAAGTGAGAGTGAACTCCCCAAGCCCACAACTTGCCCGACACCAAGCCACAATCAAAAGAGGAAGAAAAAGAAGAAATGAAAAAGCCTTTAGCACAAGGAAAAAACTCAATGATGTGAGCAACCAAAGGCTTCTATGAATCACTCACCCAACGATGGAGGTTTGGGAGAGAAGGCCAAAACCCAACATAGTTTCACACCAACGCACAACGTTCATAAAAATCAACACTGTCCACAACATCCTATCTATAAACCACCACAAGGGAGGTCTTGGCACAAGGAAGAGGACAAATCCGAGGATGAGTAGCAGATTTGGCCAGAGCAAAGTTGTGACTACCAACAAAAGAAGAAGGTTTGGGAGGAGCCATAGCACCCAAAACAGGTCACCATCAACAGTAGAGGCAAGAGCAACATCTCTAGCCTGAGCATACACAACACCAATAGGTAGGGCACCCACAGGGGGAACCCCACCCACTGCAGCAATAGCAACGGTGATGTTTGGTTCCCAAATCAACAAAATGTTAAAAAATAGAAACTAGCTAGGTTTTGTGATTAGCTTTAACACCAGACTTGGTCAACTAACATGAAACACATATTTCCCCTTCACTTCAAGCTCTGTAAGACCTAGGGGGGTGATCGTTTCAACAATACTTAAAGATGTTCTCACTAACTTGTAAGAGTATTGCACAACAGATTATGTTCTCACAAAGATATGCCAAGAAACATAAAATACCACTCAATATTGGCTTAGGTTTTGAGCATTTTCAGTAAGCATGGAGAACATTATAATTACAATAATTTATACAACCAAATAAAACATGAAACACAAGTTTATCAAGTTTGAGTAATTATTCTAGAAATGCCCCTGCCCTTCATAGATTAATGCCTAACATTGGGCCAAAGAGTCAAACATATAACAAAAAAAGAAACCCTATCAACAAACTAGATTTAGCCAGTGGATTCAAAACATGTTGATGCCTTACAACAACAAATCCCTTCATATTGCCATGAAATTCTTCTTACAGATCCTTATTGTGCTCTTGAACTCACAACAATTATATGTAGCATTTAATTCCTTAAAGGAAACCCACATATACACTGTAGAATCATAGGAAAATTGTGATGACAAACTAGAATATTCTTGACATTTCAAGTTCATATTGTTAGATTTTATGATCAGACTATGAGGAATATTTTTTTTTCTTAATTCACAGTAGTTTATGCAGTTGAAATGAATTACAACTTCAATCTCCCACGCAAGAGACTAAACAACAAGTAGCATGAAGTTGATATGTTCAATCTTCTACAAAAGATAAAACAATATTCAGTCTGTCACCAAAGTGAACCACAAATGATGGTTGATGTTTAATTTGCCACGTAAAAATTATCAGCAATGATAATACAATTCAAACTGATAATAATGTTGCCTTGCTGTAGCTTTCTATTTGTCTTCTAATTTTGCTATATGTATACAATCTATGTCTTGCTGTAGAAATTGATTTGTCTTCTAATGTTATTGTTGTCGATATGATATTTTATCCATAGTTTCAACTGAGATTGTATCTCATAGATATATAATATCAAACAACTTCATAAGAAGTCGCGACTCTTATCCCAAGAGCCCGATGGTTTTGCAAACAAACCGATTCACTTATGATCGGTTATGTCTTAACTAAAAGCAAACAAATCATAATCGATTTGTTCTTGCACCGTTTAGACATAATTGTTTGGCAAATAACTCGATACAATAAGACAATTTAATAATATAAATTTAATAAAGTAAATTCAATACGAGTTTAATGTATTAATGCGGTTGATATATATGATCAAATGTGTAAGGCCGATAGGCCACTTACACATTTGATCTGTAGAGTTGGTATCTAAAATTCCAACTGAAGCTACATAATCAACACTCCCTCTTAGCTAGAGAGGAATCCTTCTAGATATCCGAGTCACATAGTGATATCCACCATGACTACTTCTAGAGGGTGGATTCATCATGGCTACACCCATTGATGAAGATATAATAGATATCACCTCATTGTGATATCAACCATCATGGCATATCCATAGACATCACTTCATGTGATATCCACCATTATGGCTTACTCACGGATATCACCTCACATGATATCCATCGTAGAGATCTCTTCAAGTAATATCCACCATTATGACTTATCCATAGATATGACTTCGCATGATATCCACCATTATGGCATATCCATAGATATCACCTCATGAGAAATCAATCATTATGGCATATCCATAGATACCACTTCACATGATATCCACCATAATGATATATGCAACCATTATTGTGAGATTGTCACCTTACAATAATGGTCAGATGTACAAGTGTTCATCATTGTGAGATCGTCATCTCACAATGATATTGACTATGGCTCATCCAAAGGATAACCACACTAGTACAAGAAAATCATCATACATTCTCTCACGTGATGTTTGTCATGGAGTCACACAAATGACATTCACCATGAACCATATCAGAGGGTGAGAAAAGGGCTTATGCCTCAAGTTTCTCTCAAAGAGAAATGCATTAATCAAGAGTTTACACTTTAAACATCTTTTGAAGATAAGAATACATTAGTATATAAATAAACAAATATGAACAAATCAATGACTCTGAGGCTCCATTCTCTACCATACCAAGCTTACCTCGAAAGTACAAAAACTTTATTCTGGAGAGGGGCTTGGTGAGAATGTCTGCTGTTTGCTCATTAGTACTAATGTATCTCAACTGAATAGCATTCCTTTCCACCATGTCTCTATCATAGTGATACTTGATCTCCACATGTCATAGTGATACTGATCACTAAAAAGAAATCTTGACATGGTCCACTCCCTCTGAACCAATAAGACCAAGATCCTTGGATATCCATCGAAGCACATCCTCTTAGCTACTCCCTCTGTCATGGAAGCATCCCCTGCTCACATGGTCTCAATCATGGAAGATATCTTGCTTCAGGAAACTCTCATCATCTGTTATGATCCTCAAAAGCCACCATGGATCTACTATCATAAGATCGAGCCTTAGGCAAGAATATGACCATCCTAAGATGTAGAACAAAATCTCCTTGCAGTGTGCTCCCTCTCACTGGAAGAGCCTTCTAGTCTCATCTTGCTTCGTAACTCTAGATGCTATCATCACTTGCACAAATGCCTCTAGGGCTCTCACAAGTGAACTGTTGCACTTTTGTAGGTAAATATTTGATTTGCTAAATCTCAAAATTTCCACTAAAGTCCTCTGCATATTCTTCCTGGATTTCAATCTCTTCATCACAAATAGAACTTAAAAAAAACTCTATAACATGAAAAGCAACAGGTTGTGATTCTAAAGATGTCTTGTATGTAAGGGACAAGTTTCTCATAGTAAATTGAAAAACAAGATATCCAAATGTAGCTAGTCGTAAGCGGACATCTGTTGACAATGTTGTTTCACAAATAACACACATAATGTAATTGCATGAACTAATAAATACATATGAAATTCATGAACATTATTCAACTATAAAACTTATCTCTTTCAAATCAAAATATGAATCCATCTACATCCTTTTGTGGAAGAGTCTCACCAACATTCGCAATGGAAGTTTGAGGCATAGTCTTGGTGGGACATTTCATTGCGTAGTGACCATATTTGTCACATCTAAAGCATTGGATTTTTGAAATATCCTTCCTTCTTTTGAATTGTCCTTTCTTACCTTCTTCGAGGAGAGAGAGGCAAGAACATAAATATCTTCATTTGCAGAACTTTGACCAATGCCTCTTGTGACCAATCTTGACTCTTCTTGAATGCAGCCTATCTTCAATTGATCAAACTTGGGCAGTTTTGATCTCGCACTTATCCCTTGAATAAATGCTTCCCAAGAAGAAGGGATACCATTGAGTGCCAACATGGGTAGCTCTTTACTCTCTATGGAATGCGCAATGATAGAGAGTTGATCTCTCAATTCTATAATTCTCATGAAGTATGAGGTGATTGATTCGTCTTTTGTCATTTTGACATGATGAAGTTGTTGTTGTAGAGCAAGAGCTCGACTTGTGTTGTTAATGTCATACATCTCCTCTAATGCTTTGAACATGCCACATGCTGTCTCCAACTTGGAGATAATTGGCACGATGTGATCTTTCACCGAGTCAACCAACATCTTCATTGCTTTAGGGTTCTTTCTCTTCCATTGAAGCTTCTCATCCTCTTCGGTTGGTTTTGGTGTATCTTTCTTCACGAATTCGTCTAATTCATTTTCCCCTAAGGAAATCATAATTCTAAACTTCCAAGATACGAAGTTTGAAGCTCCTTCAAGTCTGCCCTCAACTCTAATTCCATTCACCATCTTGACGTTGGTAGAAATAGATGAACTCAAAAACAATAATAGAAGATAATCTTGCTTATATCAATCTGATATGATCTTGTCTCAATCCCGCTCTGATACCATGTTAGATTTTATGATAAGACTGTAAGGAATATTATTTTTCTTAATTTCACAGTAGTTTATGCAGTTGAACTGAATTACAACTTCAATCTCTCACGCAAGAGACTAAACAACAAGTAGTATGAAGTCGATATGTTCAATCTTCTACTGAAGATAATAAACAATATTCAGTCTGTCACAAAAGTGAACCACAAATGATGGTTGATGTTTAATCTGCCACAGATAAATTATCAGCAATAATAATACAGTTCAAACTAATAATAATGTTGCCTTGCTGTAGCTTTCTATTTGTCTTCTAATGTTGTTGTATGTATACAATCTATGTCTTGCTGTAGAAATCGATTTGTCTTCTAATGTTATTGTTGTCGATCTGATATTTTATTCGTAGTATCCATAATCACAACCTTGTCGTATTCAACTAAGATTGTATCTCATAGATATATAATATCAGATGACTTCATAAGAAGTTGTGACTCTTATCCCAAGAGTCCAATGGTTTTGCAAATAAACTGATTCACTTATGATAGGTTATGTCTTAACTAAAAGAAAACAAATCATAATTGATTTGTTCTTGCACCGTTTAAACATAATTGTTTGGAAAATAACCCGATACAATAAGATACAATTTAATAATATAAATTTAATAAAGTAAATTCAATATGGGTTTAATGGATTAGTGCGGTTGATAGATATGATCAAATGTGTAAGGCCGATAGGCCACTTACACATTTGATATGTAGAGTTGGTATCTAGAATTCTATCTAGAATTCTGATTGAAGCTACATAATCAAAACACATATGAAGTCAATTAGTACAATATGGAGACAATTCCTTGATAGTAATATTAGAACAACATAAACTAGCTAACATTTGTTGATACAATCAAACGCCTACATGTTACACATTCAAACTTTTACTCAAAACTATGAAATTCTTCTTACAAATCCTTATTGTGCTCCTGAACTCACAACAGTTGATATGCAACATTGAATTCCTTCCTCAAAGGTAACCCACATATACACCATACAATCATAGGAAAATTGTGATGACAAATTAGAATATCCTTTATATATCAAGTTCATATGAAGTCAATGAGTACAATATGGAGACAATACCTTGACAATAATGTTAGAACAACATAAACCAACTAACATTTGTTGATACAATCAAACATCTACTTGTTACACATTCAGACTTTTACTCAAAACTATGCACATCCCTATTTTTCCCTCCATAATACCAAACTGTACACATTCAAACTTTTACTCAAAACTATGAAATTCTTCTCACAGATCCTTATTGTGCTCCTGAAGTCTCAACAGTTTATATGCAACATTTATATACAATCAAATGCCTACATGTTACACATTCAAACTTTTACTCAAAACTATGAAATTCTTCTTACAAATCCTTATTGTGCTCCTGAACTCACAACAGTTGATATGCAACATTGAATTCCTTCCTCAAAGGTAACCCACATATACACCATACAATCATAGAAAAATTGTGATGACAAATTAGAATATCCTTTATATATCAAGTTCATATGAAGTCAATGAGTACAATATGGAGACAATACCTTGACAATAATGTTAGAACAACATAAACCAACTAACATTTGTTGATACAATCAAACATCTACTTGTTACACATTCAGACTTTTACTCAAAACTATGCACATCCCTATTTTTCCCTCCATAATACCAAACTATACACATTCAAACTTTTACTCAAAACTATGAAATTCTTCTCACAGATCCTTATTGTGCTCCTGAAGTCACAACAGTTGATGCATAGCATCGGTCATATAAAATATAATACAAATCCATTTACATCAAATGAATAATGGCATTAATGCAGATATATATGTTCGATCTTGGAGATGTATAAATATATATGAATGTATAAATGAAGTAATTATTATTACTTCATATGTATATTAATATATATTGATATATCATTTCTATATGCATGATTTATAATATATCGAACCCCTTCATAATTATCAAATTGCACTTAATAATGATGCCACCAATATATTATCGGATGTTATTAGTAATACCCCGATTAGTTATCGGGTATGTTTTGTTTATTTATTGCCACCGATTGATATAGTTATCGGGCATGTTTAACTGCCACTGATTAGGAATCGGTTAAGGATATCATAGTTACCGATATATATTATCGGGTTATGCATTGACACTGATACACATATCGGTTAATATGAAACATGTAATGGCACCGATTTATATCGAGTTAATTAGCAATGTGTTGTTTGGGTAATCAAAAGGTGCTATCAAGGGTTATCTTGATCGGTTATGTCCAAAGGACATAACCGACCAAGGTAACACTTGGTCTCCCCTCATTGCCATATATAACCCGATTCATTTTCTTGGAGAAGGGCATTGAAATCAATTAATGTTCTCTCTCCATCTGCAACAAAGAAAAAATCAGACATATTATATTGTGAACCAAAGAAATAATAAGTACACTACATTATATATATATATATATATATATATATATATATATATATATATATATATATATATATATATATATATATATATATATATATATATATATATATATATATATATATATATATATATATATATATATATATATATATATATATAACTTGTTCTTCAAATTGAAAATTGCATATACATTTACATGGAATTAGAGCTATAGTTGATCGAACCTAAGGCTATTCGATTTTGTGAATAATTTAAGAACAAGGTTATATACTACATCACATTTCTCAAATGGCCAGCACTATCAGATTCGAAGACAAACTCGGAGGTGGCGATAATTTTTCAGCTTGGATGTTCACAATCAAGATGATCTTAAAGGAGAACAAAGTGGATTCATTTGTTCAAATTGAAAATGCACAACCTGAAAATGAACCTGACAAAGCAACATGGATTGAGGGACATGAAAAGGTCATTAAAATAATAGTTAATGGGGTGAGAAACAACATAATGCCCATCATAAGGAAACATCAGACAACCTATAAAATGTTCAAAGCACTTGAAATCACATTTGAGATATCAAATGCAAGTCAAACTCTGGCATTAAAACGAGAGATAAATCATATCACCATGAACAAAGGGGAGACAATCAACACCTACTTTATGCGGATATCAACCCTAAGAGATGAATTAGCAACTCTTGACTATGAGATCCAAAGCAAAGAGTTAACACTCATTGCTCTAGATGGGTTGCCTAGTGGATGGAGAACATTCGTCCAAGGTATCAGTGCAAGGTTCAAATATCCCAAGTTTGAAAGATTAAGAGATGATTGTCTCCAAGAAGAATTAAGATTGAACAAGATGGGAATAAAACAAAAGAACATAGACGAAGATCTTCAAGTCCTAAATACTAGCACAAATAAGAAAACCAAGAAGAAGCAATTTAGGAAGAGGAAAGGTCATCAAGGCAAGAACACTTCAAAGAAAGACCTATCACATATTCAATGCTATAGGTGTGACAAATTCGGGCACTATGTTGCAAAATATCTGGAGAGAGCCGAACATAAAGCCACATTTGCCAAAGCAGGAAAATCCAAAAGAGAAGATGACCCTGAGAACTATGTCCTCTACTCAGCACTTACAAGCCATGCAACAAACAAGTCTAACTCTTGGGTGATCAACAATGGCTCATCCAGACACATTACAGGGTTTAGAGAAGTGCTAGACTTCATGATATGGGAGAATGATGAGGAAGTGTTTATCGGAGATGATCCCTCACATCCAGTCAGAGGAATTGGATCCTGCACCATCAAACTGAAGACAGACATATCATTGCAACTCGAAGGAGTACTATATGTCCCCGGCATCAAGAGAAATCTAGTCTCCATATCAGCACTAGAAGATAACGGATACATAGTAACCTTCATGGAAAACAAAGTGTTGGCTTGGCCAAGGAATTCTTCCATCAAGAAAGCTAAAGTCATTGGTCAAAGACGAGGCTATTTGTATGAGCTATGCACATAGCCAACCTATCCCTAATTCATGAAGCGACAAATGCAAATGAAGTTTGGCATAGAAGACTAGGCCACCTGAATTATAGAGCTTTATCATCAATGGGAAACCTTGTCATAGGTCTACCTGAGTTGAAGCAATATCATTCAGAGGCATGCAAGGGATGTGCCCTAGGTAAAAATACCAAGGGTGCCTTCCAAAATAGTACTAGGAAGACAAGCAAAGTTTTAGATTTAGTTCACTCTGATGTATGTGGACCTATGTCTGTACCCTCTCTAGGGGGATTTTTGTATTATGTAATATTTGTTGATGACTACTCTAGGAAAACTTGGATTTACTTTTTGAAGTGTAAAGAATCAAAAGAGATCCTCAATAGGTTTAAAGAGTTTAAATCACTAACAAAGAACTACTCAGGAAATAAAATTAAAACCCTAAGAACTGATAATGGGGGGGAATACACATCAGAATTATTTAAAGATTTTTGTAAAAATTAAGGGATTAAGAGGGAGTTAACAATACCCTATAATCCTCAACAAAATGGGGTAGTTGAGAGGAAAAATAGGACAATTGTAGAAGCTGCCAAAGCCATGATTCTTGATCAGAATCTAAATATCAATCTTTGGGCAAAAGCAACTAGCACTGCTGTGTATATACAAAACAAATGTCCTCACTCCCATCTTAAAGATAAAACTCCTGAGGAAGTCTTTACCAAAATAAAGCCAGATATCAGCCACCTTAGGATATTTGGGTGTCCTGTCTATATACATGTACCTAAAGAGAAAAGACTGAAACTAGAACTTTCTGGAAAAAGGGGAATACTTGTAGGATATAGTGAAACATTCAAGGCCTATAGAATCTATATACAAGGTCAGAGAAATATTGAACTTAGTGGGGATGTAATCTTTGAAGAAGACTTAGCCTTCAAAAGAGCCCAAAGTACAATAGATCCTGAAATCTATATTCCTACTCCTGAGCTTCGGAGGGAGAATCTTGAGGAAACTATAGGTGAAACTCAAAACCCACCTAGAGAAAACCTCAAGAAAAAAGACCACTATGGGCCACCAAGACTGTAGCAGAAGCTGAAAAGTTTGCTTCTCCTTCAAGAACCTTCAGGGAAAACCAAAGACCTAATAAATTCACTAGCTATGTTGCCCTTATGAATGATCTCTCTAAAGATGAACCAAACAATGTATCAGATGCACTTAAACGTCAAGTATGGAAGGATGCCATGCTTGGAGAGTATCTGTCCATTATGAAGAATGATGTTTGGGAGATTGTTCCTAGGCCTACTAAGAAATCTGTTGTTTCATCTAAATGGATTTTCAAGATCAAACATGCTGCAGATGGCTCTATTGAAAAGCACAAGGCCAGATTTGTAGCTAGAGGGTTCTCTCAAAGGGAAGGGATAGATTATGAAGAAACCTTTGCACCTGTAGCCAGATATACCTCAGTAAGAGCAGTACTAGCCATTGCAACAACAAAATGGTGGAAGGTGCACCAGATGGATGCTAAGACAACATTTCTTAATGGTGAGATCTCAGAAGAAGTCTACTTAGAGCAACCTGAAGGATTTGAAATTAATGATGCAGAGTCTCATGTGTGTAGACTCAAGAAAGCTCTCTACGAGCTTAAACAGGCTCCCAGAGCTTGGTATGAAAGAATTGACACCTATCTCTCAGAATTAGACTTCTCTAAAAAAAATGCAGATCCTAATCTCTACTACAAACAAAATAAAGGTGATATGTTAATATTGATTCTATATGTTGATGACTTATTAATCACAAGAGAAGATAACCTTATAGATCAGTGCAAGAAAGATATATCTAAAGAATTTGATATGAAGGACTTGGGACTCCTTCATTACTTCCTAGGTTTGGAAATATGGCCAAATTATGATAACATTATACTAAACCAAGGTAAGTATACCTTGGACATTTTGAAGAGATTCAGAATGCTAAACTACAGACCTACGACCTCTCCCATGGAGACAAATTTACATAAACTTAAGGAAGCAACAAGAGAGTCACAATCCATTGATCCTACTCAATACAGGCAGATGATTGGGTCCCTGATGTACCTGGTAAATACAAGGCCAAATATCTGTTATGTAGTCAATGCCTTAAGTTAGTTTATGTGTGAGCCTAAGGAGATCCACCCGATTGCAGTGAAACACATTATGAGATACTTACAAGGTACTCTAAACCTTGGTCTCAAATTTGAGAAAGTTGATCTAGACCTACACGGATTTACAAACTCAGATTGGGTTGGAAGTGTGACTGACAGGAAAAGCACTTCAGGATGTTGCTTCAATTTAGGTTCAGCCATGATATCTTGGATCATCAGAAAACAATCTTCTATAGCTCAGAGTTCCACTGAGGCTGAGTACATTGCAACTTCCATGGCTGCCCGAGAGGCAGTATGGCTTAGGAAGTTGCTTGTGGGATTGTTTGGTGAACCTACGAAACCCACTATCATCCATTGTGACAACTAGAGTTGCATAAAACTTTCTGTAAATCCAGTATTCCATGACAAATCCAAGCATATTGAGATTTCATACCATTATGTGCAAGACATGGTAGACAAAAATGTGATCAATTTGGAATATGTTAGTACAAGAGATCAGACTGCAGATATTTTGACCAAACCACTTTCCAGAGTGAAGATTGATCACTTCAGAAAAGGTTTAGGTATGATAGAAAGGTAATTTGCTTTATAATCTGTACTTGCATATCAATAAGATCTTTAATGTGTAAACTTCTTTGTTATGTTAGGACTTTTATGGGTTTAACCCCCTGTGTTCATATCCAAGAGGTGACAATCTCTCAGATAATGAACACTTGTATGTAGACATTGTAAGGTGACGATCTTATGATGCTCAAACCAGTTATCATGTTGGATCTCTAGTATGTCATGGATGTGCCATGATTGTGTTGTGGTATAATGTTTGAATAAAATGTTAGTTCACATACCACAACTTGGATAAGTTGAGGATTTAACTATTTTCATATGTTTATCCTTAAGTATTGCATGTTTAGGCAGTACTGATATCACGTGGTTAGGTGATATCATGTCATCACAAGATGATGAACTTCTTGTATCACGTGTTTAGGTGATACTTCATGTTTGTATGGTATGATCCTATGTAGAGTGAGATTATGAGACTCCATAAGGAATCCTGACCATCATGAGAAATGAGATGCTAGACATGATGACTTTATCTTCCCTAGCTAAGAGGGAGTGTTGATGGAAATAGCATCGGTCAGATAAAATCTAATACAGATCAATTTACATCAAATGAAGAATGACATTAATGCAGATATATATGTTCGATCTTGGATATATATATATATATATATATATATATATATATATATATATATATATATATATATATAAATAATAATAATTATTACTTCATATGTATATTAATATATATTGATATATCATTTCTATATGCATGATTTATAATATATCGAACCCCTTCATAATTATCAAATTGCACTTCATAATGATGCCACCGATATAGTAATACCCCGATTAGTATCTTGATATAGTTATCGGGCCTGTTTAACTGTCACCGATTGGGAATTGGTTAAGGATATCATAGTTACTGATATATATATATTATCGGGTTATGCATTGACACAGATACACATATCGGTTAATATGAAACATGTAATGACACCGATTTATATCGGGTTAATTAGCAATGTGTTGTTTGGGTAATCAAAAGATGCCATCAAGGGTTATCTTGATCAACCAAGATAACACTTACAGCAAAGAAAAAATCAGACATATTATATTGTGAATCAAAGAAATAATAAGTACACTACATTATATATATATATATATATATATATTCTTCAAATTGAAAATTGCATATACAATTACAAAAGGAAACTCACATATACACTATGTGATGACAAATTGGAATATCCTTGATATTTCAAGTTCATATGAAATCAATGCGCACAATATGGAGACAATTCTTTGACAGTAATATTAGAACAACATAAACTAGCTAACATTTGTTGATACAATCAAACCTCTACATGTTACACATTTAGACTTTCACTCAAAACTATGCACATCCCTATTTTTGCCCTGCATAATACTAAATCCCAAAACCTGTACAAAAGAGAAGAAGACAGAATATATAGAAGAATGAAAAGCTTTTGGATTTTTCTTATAATTGACAACTGTCCCCTCTTTCAGATCTAATGTATTGCCAAAAATAATTTCCTTCCCTTTTGCCTTCCTTTGATCTGCATATTGTGTAATTTGTTAGCACAAACTATTTTGGCCCATTTCTCCGCTTGCCTTGTTCTTCCCATGAGAAATATTTCACTTGCTGAAAACAAAACTTCATTGCCACCTTACTCCTTGATAAAATAATGCCCCCTCCTTGATAAAATATATATTTTATTTGGTTTCACTGCAACAAAGCTTGTTTTATTCCTCTATGAATATTCTTACATAATGGGAAATAATTTACAATGGCATCTTTACACTTTGGAAAGATATTTCTTTATTTGTCTCATTGTGAAAATATTTTCCTTAATGAAAAATTTATAATCTTTTTGCTCTCGGCTTTGCTTATCTTGTGAAATAAGTTTTACTTGGTGAAAAATAATTTGCAGCTGTAATTGAGTTTTCACCCTATTACTTTCTGATACTGTCAATGAAAATTTTTCACTCTTTAAGTGAAAATAATTTTATGTTGCTGTGTTTCATCTCTCTGTAGAAATATTTCACCTCACTAAAATATTTAAGTGTAACACATTGATGAATTTATTAACCCTTTAATCATTGCAGTGTTTACTCACATATTTTGCTTTTGACTCTTGGGGTAAAATAATATTTCCATTTGTATCATCCTTTATCAAAGAATTCCATTTGGGTGAAATAAAACAACCTCTCTGCCTCACATGAAAATATTTTTACTTATCTCCACTTTGGCTCCCAGGTAAAAATATTTACCTCATTCTGTAAGTCCCTTTCATCTTAAGTGAAACTACTTTAACTGCAACAATTTATTTTTGACATAGTTCCCCATTTTCTATATACTTTAGCTCACAAGACAATTCGCTGAATTATGTCTTGTATAAATCTTTTCAAATCTGCTCACTTCACAAATATATTTTTCCATTTGAATACCAAATTACCCTCTGTGAACAAAAATAATAACCTTTTCTTTTGCCCAATCAACAATAGCTATTTATAATGTCTTTGGACCTGCATACCCTCAGCCAAATTCTTCATACAATTCACATGATCTTTGTTAAATGTTATATGCATGTTACAACATATGCCAACTTTCTTTGAATACTATACAATTGATTTTCTTATCATTTAAGATTCTTATATAAGTAGATTTCTAACCCATATTAGATGTTTGATTATTAAATGAATATGATTACATCATACAATTTTTTGCTATCAATTAGTATTATTGATGCAAAAATTACTTACACGGTTGAAACCAAAAATAATTAATCAACAACATGGAGCGCAGAAATCTCATAGATCTTAGTGTTATGATTGTTAAAAGTTGTATGCATGTAAAGGTATAGACCAACTTTCTTTGAATATTATACCTTTGATTTTTTTATCACTCAAGGTTCTTATATAATTGGATTTCTAACACTCATTAGATGCTTGATCATTAAATAACTATAATTCCACATGTTTCATTCAAAATCAAGTTTCAGCCATAAATAATGGAAAATAGTCATGTATTAAATGCATTCAAATTGATATACGATTCACTTAGTAAATATTTAACAAGGTTATGCAAGAGCATTCAAGGTGTAATAGGGTTAAAAATGGCAAGGTTACTATTTGTGTGTGTGTGTGTGTGTGTGAGAGAGAGAGAGAGAGAGAGAGAGAGAGAGAGAGAGAGAGAGAGAGAGAGAGAGAGAGAGAGAGCTATCACAAAGTTGTCATTTAGTAAAGTTCATGCTAGTTATCTTAGGTGGCATTCTAGAAGACATGGGACGATGCATCATTATTTAATAATTGCCATAGGTATTTAATTTTCTATCAAGGGTAGTTGTAAATACCATCATCTTTTGCCTATATAAGCAAGACATATATTCATTTGTAATCATCCTCAAGCATTATCAATCTATGCATTGTTAAGCATTTTTCTCTCTATTTCTATATTTTGTTGTGTGTTTGGATTTGTAAGAGGAGCGCCCTTCATCAAGTGGTATTAGAGCATGTGTTCTTGATTGTGTAAGGTTGGAGTGATCCTTCATCACAAGGTATAATTAATCAGTAGATATAAAAAAATTCTTCCATCCTATTTTTATTAAGGACAAGATTGTTTATTTGTGTCTACAAATAAAATTAAACAAAAAATAATTAAATCAAGTTTTTTATAACTTCTCAATAAAATGTTGAAATTGCGCTATATATTAACAAATTTTATTTATCACGAGAAAGAAACTTATTGTACAAAGGAGTAGATCAATGTATTGATTATATACAAAGAAACATACTCAACTTGTAGATTCAACTTAACTCATGATACATGGAAAATGACTTAAATCTATGGCGATAGTTGAATTTGATTAAGTATGCATTTTACAAGGTTAACATCACTATTTCATTTTATAATGATTGAAAATGTTAGTGTGAACGAGGTATAATTCCTAACTAGTGCTTTTCCTAGCCAATTCTCTACTTTAGTTCTTTTCCCACATAGTTAACTTTGCTTGGGAACTTTTTTACATTATCCCACATTGGCTGTGTTTTGAGTCTCTTGAGTGTTATATCCTATGTATACTCACATATTTCTTTTATTGTAAACATTGATTCTTGTATGGTCTGCATTCTTGTTAAATAAAATAATATTTATTATAACATTTCTGGTTTTTGCTAATGTCTTCCTTTGACTCGTTTACATTCTTGGTGGCCTCTCAACAAAATATTAATGGCTTTAAAGGATAGTTGTGAGTTGTTAGTTAGTTATTAGATCTCTCGCATCCCCAAATGAGCTTAGAGAAAAAAAAAGTGTGAAATAAATACTACATTTTGGGGGTTCCTTTTATATTTTGCTAGTTGTCAATACATTATCAAAGTTTTTTGGAGAAAATTTGAGCTTACCATTGAGTTCATAGTAGTTGACAAGGTTATGTTTGACTTTTCTTTTATCCTAATTGGACATCATAAGCTAGATTGACAATGGTTTGAAGGTTAAAATGTCTACATCAAATACAACACATTACCTTTTTTTGGGGGGGCATATTAAGGCCATATTCACCTTCTATTACATGCAAACGGCCCAATTTGATGTAAAAAATATTTAATTTAGACAAATTTTCCCTTGAACATTTTTTTCTACTCTTGAGTCATATAACCCCCTTTGTACAATATTGTTTGGGATTCTTAATTCTTTTTGGTACACTAATGTTTAAAAATAAAATAAAACTTTTTAAAGGCTTCAAGCCTTGGTTGTAGCTCTTCTAAAGATTATGCCATGATTACTAAGGTTGCCTCTAGGACACAACCCCCAAGGCCATCACTAGTGGGAAACACCTATCCAGGCATTAGATGCACCATGGCATATATAGATGAGAAAATATGATATGAGATTTTATGAGAGAAGATTCAGATAGATCAATCACCCAACAATGAAGTACCTGCAATGAATACACATGCAAACCAAATATTTAAAACTGAAACACACATGCATGCTACTAAATGTACTCCATTGCACTTCTATCAACCAATATATCGTGTTCAAGAATGCTGCTCTCATAAGCACATGCACAACAGGCTATGGTGAATGAAGATTTGTGATGAATGCAAAGTAATCAAAGATTCAAGATTGATCAAGAAAACAAATGCAATAGTGCATGAAAGATATCAAAAGATGCAAACAATGGATGATGCTCAAAATGCCAAGATCACGGATTTTGAATGCAAAGCCGTGGATACCAAAATGGGAGAGGGGCTCTATTTTTATAAGCATTCTCCAGGTGAATCTAGATTGTGGGATGAATATGGGATAAAGTATAGGGTTTTGAGAGTTTAATCTCACATGCATGAGGTGGATGAAAATAGATAGAGAAGAAAACATAAATGAGTGGTTTGCATACGTGAAATATATTTTGTGAAATAGAGGATAATAATATAAATGGAGAATACTATTAATAAATGGATAAATGAAATGATTTATAATGCTAAAGGATAAATGATAAATAATAATATTAATAATGGATAATATTGATGATAAATGAAAATAGATGGAATGATGCATGAAAAAGAAGTGGATCCACCCGGGTTAAAACTAATTAGTACAATTTTTTTTATGTGTCTACATTTTGCACCTCTTTGAGACAATGCAACCCACTATGTTGTTTCAAAGAAAATGATCAACTGATACATGCTCTAGAGATATCCTAGTAAGGGTGATGATTGATGGATTATGCCCCCTCGAGAGATAGATTGAATAGATTGATGGAGATTGATCTCTTGATAAATTATGAAAAGGAGAGTGGATGATTGATATTGAGAAAGTGATTAAGTTGAGATGCACATTTGATGGAAATGCACAGTTGATGAGGCATAACTGAACAATTGATGGAAATGATCAGTATAGCCAGGTTGATTAGTTGATTAAGTTGACTGAGTTGATTAAGATGAGAGGAATTGATGCTAGCGCAAGATAAGGTGATCCAAGGATCGATTGATTGATTGATCCAGGGGCGACTAGATTTCATGAAGCAAGTTGATTGATTGATAAGGTGATTGATTAAGAGACAAGTATTAGTTGAATAAAACAATTTGATTGATCTCTTCGAAACAAGGAAGAAGAAAAATAATAAAATGATGAAATGAATGATTGAAGATAGAAGATGATGAAAGAAAATGATAAAGAGAAATGATCAATGTGACAGGTGATGAAAGGAGATGCAAGCAATGAGAAGATGCAAGAGAATGGATGATGAGAATTCTTGTTCTTTTTTTTTTAAGTGCTTATATCATCATTGAGCTTATTGTAGAAAAAGATAAAGCTTATCTAGATATGGATCAGACCTAGATGAAGTTACATACAGGACAAGAAAGGATTGCCTTAGTTTGCATCAAACTGTTATGTCCTCGATGATCTTGGATGATTATGTCCTAAGACAAGTCATCATATTACTAAGGAACAATCCATAAGCAACAAACAGGTGAAGATGCCCCATCCTCGCCTTTCTAATCAAAGACATCTTGGAGTTAAAATTTCTAGTCATAGACATCCCAAAAAAGCTTAAAAACATGTCACCAAAAATAAAATCACAAATAATCAAAAGACATAATCAAACAAATAGACAATATGCTTTATGCCAAAGTGATCCTTGTCCAATTATTGTGTTGTTTTAGATATGTTGATATGATGTTGTTATGTTTGCTTAATGTTTTGATTGTGCTTGTACAAAGTGTTTGTGTCTTCAAAATGTTTTTTAGATTTTGTTGAAAATTTTTATGATTTTTTAGGGTTTTTAATTTTTTTAATTTTTAAGGGTTATTTTCAAGACATTTTACGATTTTAAAGATTTTTTCAGGACATTTTACATTTTAGGATTTTTTCAGGACATTTTACGGTTTTTATTATTTTTTGAATGTTTGCCTCTAGAGTCTAACAATGCAAAAGGGATTTTGAGCGGGTGAATGAACTAATGAGACATGAATGGATAAGTGAATGATGGAGGAAGCTTATGTGATTTTGAAGGACTATCTCACAATAGGATAACATGTTAATCCAAGCACAGAGACTAGATATAGCAATATAAAGCAAGGATACAGTGTAACGAATGTCATGTGTTCCAAAGGAATGGACATGTCAAGAGGTTTTTGCCTTTAATGTCCTTAATTTTGATCAAGATCAAATGATAGATTTGGATAAGAGGTAGATCAGAAAAGCAAGATCAAAGGTGGTAATGAAGGAGGAAATGACCAAAATAAGGGATAGGAGCTTAAGGGTGTGGATCAAGAGAAATAGATAGGACACATAAAGCCTACAAAGATCCTTAACCTTGTCAAGATCAAAGGTGGCAAAGGGATGTGTATGGATAGGGTGAGGGAAAATGGAGGATGAAGGATAAGGAAGGATGAGAGATAATAGATGGATGCAACAGATAAGATATTGTAGACACCCAAAATTGTCATGTCTAATTAAATAAATATTTTATTTATTTAATTATCTAAGCCTAATTCTTCTATTAATTAAATAAATCTTTATTTATTTAATTAATTCATTTATCCTCTTCTAGCCTTATTTCTCATTTAAATAAATACATTTATTTATTTAAATTATCCTTTTCCTAAATTAAATAAATATTTTTATTTATTTAATTATCCTACTTCTTCTATTAATTAAATAAATCTTTATTTATTTAATTAATTCATTAGCCTTTTCTACCTATGACACATGTCATTCATCTCTTAATTCATACACTACCTACCTCTTTCATTATTTTGGTATTTCTTTTACCTACCCTCTAATCCTAGCCGACCTCTCTTTTTACACCTCTCAATCTTATCCCTCCATTTCATATAGTGTCTTCTATTTAAGGAGATGCCTTCCTCATTATCAAACCCTAATGCCTAATCACTATTCATGCTAACAACTTGATCATTGGCTACACTACGATCCTACTTGCAACCACATTCCGTTCTTTGTTGAGCTCTTGTGCATATAAAAATCTGAGAGCAAATATATCAAGCAAGATCAATGGAGATAGGAAGAATGGAGATCAAAAACCCTATTGGACATGTGATGGTATAATCTTTGTGATTTCGTTTTATTTGCATTGTCTTAGGTAATCTTCATATGTTATGGTGGATCTTTGTTGTTGTTAGGCTAGGGTTTTGTGGTTGGATTCATTTAGCCTTTCAATATTGTTATTATTGTATCCATTTTCACCATATACATTTTGGCATGCCCGGTGGGACTCTTGTCCCTTTGCATTTAACCTTTTGTTGCAGATTTTGCATTTTTTTTGAAGTTGCAGATCGGACATTTTTCGACGACATTTTAGGTTTTTCCGCGTCTGCGAACTTTCGGATTGCGTCTCTGATTTTCAGGAGCGTCTGCGGAATCTGGAGTCACGTCTGTGTTTTTGACAAGTTTTATTTTGCAGGTCTCAGACAGGAGCGTCTGTGTTTCATAAGCGCGTCTGTGTTGTTTCTGCTCGCGTCTGTGTCTGATAAGGGCGTCTGTGATTTTTGGCCGCGTCTGTGCATCATAGAACCGCGTCTGTGTCATACAGACGCGTCTGTGTTGAGGGTAACAACGTCCGTGTTTTTACTGTTTCAAAATTTTAAAATTTTCATTGATTCGATTTTCGGATTTCGCACTTAGGATATCAGATCTGGTTATTTTTGGACTAACCCTTTTCAGATCTAGCTAACTAAGTTTGTGCAGCTTGTCTTGGAAGCAAAACATTTTTGTTGAAGGCCCCTCTTTCACAAAGTCTTTTGGGTTTCTAAAATTTACCTAACTTGTGTGCTTGCAGGAAGGGGTGATCATTTGAAACAACCCAAACTACTAACAAATTTTGTTGCAGGTCCTTGGCTAGGGTTTTGAAATTTTGTTGTGTGCCTTGTTTTCATAGATTAGCAAACACTTCCATTGGTGCACTAAAATTGAATCATTTTCTTTTGTGTCTTGAGCAATAGACTCTTTTTGTTTAATCTTTAGAGGGTTTGTCTTCCCGTGTGGTCATTAGGACTACTAGTGAGAAGAGAACGACCCAAGTGGTAGCAAAAGAAAAGCCATCTTCTTCCAAGCCACTATAAATAAATGTATTCATGGTGAAAACTATGAATAACGTGTGCTGATTAGTTCATACCGACACTATGTGTCCCCATAAACTCGTTTGATCAAATTTATTTGATCATTTGTAGGGCGTAACCCCTACCGACTGGGAGCCTTCTGTATTTACAGAGCTGAAAGTGCCGCATGTATGGCCACACGAGCGGATGCCCTTACTAGCACCTTTTTGTTTTAGAAGCCCAAATCCTTCTAGTTGTTGAGGCAGGAGGTCGGACCTCTGGTAGCGGCCCACACACATACGGTTCTTAGTAGAGATACAAAGTTCGCCATGGGGAGTTTTCATGGGGACTGATGCTTGGCTGACCCGAGAAGTGAGTGCCGAGGGTGGAGCCAGTGAGGTCAAGCATCTAAGTATCCGCTCTGAATAGCGTAGCCTCGGGGGTAAAACCCTATGTGGGATCAACAACTATTGTCTTGGCCAGCCATAAGAATTGTGCTTGTCTTATGTTAAACATTCAAACATTCAAGACCAAACAACAAAACATTATGTCTTTTGTGTCTTCAAGTGTATGAAAAACAATTTTACATCAAACAACACACTTTTCTTGGAGTCACTTTTGGAGTCTAAACACTTTCAAACATTGAGTCCTCATCAACATTGTGTCCTCTTGTCACGAAAAATAGTCAAACAGTCGGATTTGGTCACAACAAAACAACTTCACAGATTGGAAAAATTGCATGAAGTTTACAGAAACGTGTCTGTGTCTGTTTTAACTGCGTCTGAGTCATCTAAACGCATATGTGAAGGGCATAATAGCGTCTGTGTGTCCAGAAGCATCTGTGTCAAACAGAGACACGTCTGTATCTGGGAATCACGTCTGTGAAGAATACAGAAGCGTCTGTGTCCAGAATTGAAAATTTTTACAGTCCAGCAAACAAAAGAAATCAGTTTCGGAATACTTGAGCTTCCTAGGTTGTTTCTTCAGGTTTCATCTAGCATTCAACCTGTCTTTGGGTCTCATACAGTCCATCATTGCTTCACATTTCTCATTACAATCACAATTGTCTAAACTTGAGTCAAAAGGTCACTTGCTTGTCCTCATCATACTTTTTCAACATACTACATACAACTACACTTTGCTAAGTGGTCCCTCATCAAGGTTTCTTACCTTTGGGTCTCATTTGGTCTTACTTAGAGTCAAGGTCAGCTTACCTCATCAAGAGAAACTATCATCTCTTTGGAAGTCACACCTACTCTACTACATACATACTTGGTCTTACACTTTGGACATTGCAAGTACACCTCAGACTCATTTACACTCCATACAACTCTTGGTCTTCCATACTCTTTCCATTTTCATCTAGTCTCTCACATCTTGGTCAAACACCTAGTTCATGGTTGAAACTCGTCTTCAAAAATCTAGGAGAAAAGCTAAAGAAGCTCAAGAGTCCGCAAATATGAGTTCTTATGAGTATGACAATGATTTATTTTTCAATCCTGAGCACACTACATTACCTGACATGGACGTTTATAGAAACATTCCAAATGTGGAAAACACAGACACTACAAACAACAATGCTACACACAATGACAATTTGGACAATCTTTTGATACATTTATCAGATGTAGAAGAATCCATTATGAATCCCCATTTCAATAGATTGGTTGAAGAAATAATGAGAAGGGATAGACAATACTTCTTACACATGATGGCACAAAGTGGAGCTAAAATACCTCATGACTTTGACATGTCTCAACTTATGGAAAACCGACATTTGCAACAAACTCACTCTAATATGGATCAAAGGAGACCAAATAGTGGAGGAAATAGAGGGCCGCATATGGTACCTGAATCACCATCGGCTTTGCTTCAAAAACCAGAAGTCCCACATACACATGCTCAAACGTGTGATACTCACCTTCGAAGACCATTATGGAAGCCTTATGCAGATAGATATGCTCAATCACATGCTCAAGCTATGGATCAACCAAAACAATCGGACATTCAAAGGCATGCTCAAAATTTCGACACAACGAAACCTCATGTCAAATTTGGGGGCAACACAATAGAACATGAAATGCCTATAGAATGTGGTATATATGCACAAAATAGATATGGGGTTCCTCAACATGAAGCTATACCAAGTGCTCCCTATATGCCGCATCAATATAGACCTCCTCCATATGAACATGTCTATGATCAATATCATCCATACATGCAACAAGCTCCTCCTCAAATTGGTGTCTCAAATATGGGGTATGCTACAAGAAGTCGATCTCCACCCAAAAGCAATTTGGAGCAACAAATCAGAGATTTACAAAAGAAAATGGAGGACATGAGTACACCAAAACCAACATACACTATGAGAGACATATGTCCTTATCCATTTGATAAGAGCATTCCAATGCCTCCATTTCCTGCACACTTTGTGACGCCAAAATTTGACAAGTATAGAGGAAAAGGAGACCCCAAGGCACACATAAGACAATTTTTCACAGCCTGCATTGAGGTAGCAGCAGAAGAAACATATTTGATGAGATTGTTCCCTCAAAGCTTAGGCGATCAAGCTATGGAATGGTTCTCTCAATTACCACCTGGTATTAAGTCATGGGGTGACTTAGCAGAGGCATTTATTCAGCATTTCTCCTACAATATAGAAACAGATATCTCAGTCACTACTTTGTGCAATACTAAGCAAAAGGAAGGAGAATCTTTCGCATCATTTTTGCAAAGATGGAGAAATCTAGCCAGCAGATGCTCTTGTGAAATTCCACAGAAACAAATGGTAGAAATGTTCACTCAAAACGTTAACAAGGACATTGGCTATGATCTAAGGAAAGCTTGTTTGTCTACCTTCAAGGATGTTATTGAAAAAGGCTTAGCAACAGAAAAGGTTCTAATTGAACAAGGAGTCATTAAGATATTAAAAGACAAGCCAAGATTTTGGAATAAAAACAAAAACACAGTCAATGATGGTGTTGTTGATGCCAATACAGTGCGGCCCAAATTCATCTTTTCGGGATCAAGTTCTACAAACAATCAAGTGAATACTCAAACAACTTCTAGATCACGAAGGAAGTACACTCCATTGGGAGAACCACTTGAATCAGTCTTCAAAAAGCTTGTGGCAAACAAGGTGATCACAGTTCCAGATTTTCCTCCATATGAACCAAAGGTCAAACCAAATTGGTGGAATGATGATGAGTATTGTGAATTTCATAAGAGCAAGGGTCATAAGACAGGAAATTGTCATCGACTGAAGAATATTGTGCAAGATCTCATTGATAGAGGTGACATTGAGATTGAGGGACACTCATCCAATCAAGAACATGAGATGTTTAAGGAACCATTCCCAAAGCATGACAAAGGAAAAGCCAAAGTCACAGATGATCAAGCCAACTATACTAGAGCACCTTACAACTATGACTCAACTATCAATCACATCTCGATGGACAATCATATCTCTACTATTACCATCAAGAACAAAAATCCTGAGAATCCTCCTCAGCGACCCAAGATTGTCCTAAGAGGTGTTGGATCTTCTTCCGAACCTACCTCTGAATGTCATGTTACAACTCGTCGAGGTAAAATTACGTTGCCAGGTGCCTCCGCTAAAAATACCACTTCTTCATCAACCAAGCCTGAGTATGACCTTGTAGAATAGTTAGGGAAGACACCCGCACTCATCTCCATCCTTGAGCTCTTATGTATATCCCCCGCTCATAAAGCTATTCTTGACAAAATCTTGAGAGACACTGCCGTCCCTACTGATCTAAACATGGACCAGTTTCAAGCCATGGTGGGATACCTTTCCATTCCACACTCCCTTACATTCACAGAAGCCGATGACGCCTCCGTAAGTCAGCCACATAATGCACCATTACATGTTGAAGCCTTCATACACAAACATCGAATAAAGCGAGTCCTGATAGATGGAGGAGCTGGTCTAAATATTTGTACATTGAGCACAATTAAACAATTGGGATATTCTGATAAAGCTGTGAATTCAACAAATCAAATCACCATCAAGGCATATGATGATGAAGAGCGCTCATCCAAGGGCACAGTCACCTTACCTCTAAGAATTGGGCCAGTCACAAAGGATGTGGTTTGTCAAGTCCTAGATCTGGATCTCACATATAATATATTGCTAGGACGTCCTTGGATTCATGAAATGAGGGCAGTCCCATCAACATATCATCAATGCATTAAGTTTCCTCATAATGGAGTCGAGGTAACAGTTAACGGTGATCCTAATCCGTTCATATATTGCAATAACCTGAGATCACATACTGAGACCATCATTCCCAGTAATCGCGAGGCTGCTCCTTCTTCGGCATATATTGACCCTGAGTCATTGAAACCTTCGACATCAAAACAAGGTGAACTTAAAGGCAAATTTCAGGACAAAGGCATGGGAGAATACACTTTAAATCAAACAATGTATTTACGACAAGTCATGAGCTCTCCAAAAGAATATGGAAGGCCACATCCTAACAAGCAAATATCCATCATGATACTCAAATGGGATCCTACTACCTTTCAAAGATGGGGTGAACTAGAAGAGGAAGATTTATACAAAATGCTCTACAAAGACATTGAAGAGGACATACAAGATCAGATCAATATACCTTGTGAGAAATATGGCAAAGGCTTCAAGATCCTACAAAAATTTGGGTATGATGGAAAAAGCCCTCTTGGGTTACGCAAAGAAGGCGTTATGGAGCCCTTACAACCTGAATTGACTGTAAAAAGGGAACGCTCAAAGGGACTTGGTTTTCTGACTTCCAAGATCCACACTAAAAGGACAGAAGAGGCATCACAAATCAAAGTGGCAAAAGTTCAACAAGAGGATTACTATTCTACAGATTCCAACGAATGGGAATGGGGTTCAGACAAATCCTCTAGCGACTATGAGCTCACCGAGACATTCAGAGAGCCAGATGAACCCACAGAAGAAGAAGAATTTTATAAAAAGTTCAGAGTTGGTCAAGAAACAACCCATAAAGATTGCACACAGTCTTCGTTTCAAGGTTCTAGGTCGAAATCACATAGGATGAGGACACCTGTCCCGGAAGGCGCTACTAGTGACGATAATTTGGATTCGCTTGCGATCGAAACTGATGAGGAGAGTGCCATCGATGACCTCGACGATTGCCTCGATATACCCGAATATAACCACATCTTCACTCTTAGCCCTGCAAACTCCGAAAACATTAAAGGCCTTCCCCTTGTTCACCCCCAACTCATTGACTGGGATTATGAAGGACCAACACAATTTGACACATTTCAAAATGACGAAGCTATTATTGACTATCTTGGCATACGAGATGATCTTCCCCTTGGGGACCATAAAGCAGGATACACTATAGAACTCAACAACATGGCATATTTCGGTGAGGGTGTCGGACCTTCCAGTCGCAAAAATGTGAAAATAAGAACAAATCAAGGGTCTTATGGCGAAAACCACACTGTGGCGCTATCTGATCCCAAAAAAGTAAAAAGAAAGGACGTATCTGAGGGCGAAAACCTCTTTGAGGCACCCGAAGATGGAAGGCTCGACATTCTCCCAGCATCATATAAGGAAAAGTCATCCATGTTGGTAGAGGAGACTATCAAGACAAACATTGGTACAGAAGAAGTTCCACACAACATATTCCTGGCTCAATCATTGACAGAGTCTGAAAGGGCAAAATTCATAAGCTTCTTCAAAGAACGACAAATCAACTTTGCATGGTCATACGCTGATATGCCTGGACTAGATCCGGATTTGGTAATGCATCATTTGATAGTCAAACCGGGGGCAAAGCCAGTGAAACAGAAATTAAGGAAAATGAATCCACAAGTGGCATTACTAGTCAAAGCAGAGCTGGAGAAGTTATTGGATGTCGGATTCATACGCCCGATTGATTATCCTGAATGGATCTCCAATTTAGTACCTATCAGTAAACCAGATCGCAACATCAGAATATGTACAGATTTCAGAGACATCAACAAAGCTTGTCCAAAAGATGACTTCCCATTACCAAATATTGACTTGATCGTTGATCTCACAGCAGGTCATGAAATGTTATCTTTAATGGATGGATTTTCTGGTTATAATCAAATCAGGATTGCACCCGAGGATCAACACAAAACATCATTCACTTGTCCGTGGGGAACTTTCTGTTGGAATGTCATGCCCTTTGGGCTGAAAAATGCAGGTGCTACATATCAAAGAGCAATGACCACTATCTTTCATGATCTCATGCACATAACCGTAGAAGATTATGTTGATGATCTCTTGGGTAAATCAATAGATAGAGATACACATTTGGACATACTTTCAGTCGTCTTTGATCGGTTGGAAAAATATAAAGTAAGATTAAACCCCAAGAAATGTGTCTTTGGAGTAACCTCCGGGAAGCTCCTAGGATTCATTGTGTCCAAAAGGGGAATCGAAGCCGATCCTGCAAAAGTTAAGGCTATCTTGGACATGCCGCCACCCAGAAATATCAGTCAACTTCGATCCTTACAAGGGAGACTCTAGTCTATACGAAGATTCATAGCACAACTTGCAGATAAGTGTAATCCTTTTCAGCACCTGCTACATAAAAATATCAAGTTCAAATGGGATGATAACTGTCAACAAGCTTTTCAGACGCTCAAAGATTATCTTTTGAATCCACCAGTTCTGATGCCACCAATTCCAGATCAGCCTTTGTTACTATACATATCAGCTACTTCAACAACACTGGGGGCACTCCTAGCACAACAAATGGCTGACGGCAAGGAAAAAGCAGTTTACTATATCAGTCGCACATTGGTGGGATATGAGCTAAACTACACACCAATCGAGCGTGCATGTCTTGCTGTGGTCTTTGCTTCACAGAAATTACGCCATTATATGCTTACTCATAAGACTAAGTTGATTGCAAGAATTGATCCATTAAAATATCTTCTCAATAAAGCTACACTTACTGGGCGACTGGCCAAATGGGTAATGATCCTTAGTGAATTCGACATCGAGTATATAGACAGAAAAGCAATAAAAGGACAAGCAATCGCGGATCAATTAGCAGATGCTCCCATGATAGATGATGTTCCTCTAAATTCAGAATTTTCAGATGAATTCATTTTAATAATATCATATGCAAAGCCATGACAACTGTACTTTGACGACTCATACACACAGCATGGGGCAGGAGCTGGTATTCTCTTTATAACTCCTCAAGGCGATTCTATACCAAAATCATACCGCTTATCATTTCCTTGCACTAACAATATAGCGGAATATGAGGCATTAACAACTGGATTACGAATTGCAGTTCAGTGGAAGATCCAAGAAATTCGTGTTTTTGGGGATTCTCAACTTGTCATCCGTCAAGCAACTGATGATTACCAAACAAAAGATGAAAAATTACTGCCTTACAAACAAATGGTGGATGATTTGAAACAACACTTCACAAAGATAGATTTTGAGCAGATACCAAGAGAGTAGAATCGTGCTGCAGATGCCATGGCTACAATTGCTTCACTAATTGACCTACCTCAAAATGAGACCTGCTATGAGTTCCTGGTAGACAACCTGTTGGTTCCTTCATATGAGATCACTCCTACTAAAATGATATGCGTTGTTGGTCCCGAATCCCAGTTATATGGTTCCATCTTCACATATCTTCGCGACAATATCCTACCTCCTGATCTATCAAATAACCAACGTCGCACTTTCATTCGCCAATCCTCTCGATATGTCATTCTAGCTGATATTCTATACCGACGAGGTCTAGATGGCACTCTTCTTAGATGTTTAGAAAGCGACGAAGCTCAGATTGCGTTACGTGAAGTGCATGAAGGGATATGTGGTCCGCATGCTAGTGGTCCTACTTTGGCCAAGAAACTCATCAGGATTGGATATTACTGGCCCAATATGGAAAAAGACTCATATCAGTTTGTCAAGAAATGTAAGCAATGTCAAATTCATGGAGACCTCATACATGCACCAGCACAAGAACTACAACCACTTGCGTCTCCTTGGCCCTTTTGTCAGTGGGGACTTGATCTCATAGGCAAGATTCACCCTCCCTCTTCCAATGGTCATAAATTCATTATCACAGCCACAGAGTATTTCACAAAGTGGATTGAAGCCGTGCCTCTCACACAAGTCACTGGGAAACAAATTGCTACTTTCATCCTTAACTATATCATTTGCCGATATGGTATTCCTAATTCCATTATTACTGATAACGGGCGTCCCTTCAAAAATCAGGATGTTCGTGAACTCTGTGACCGCTTCCATATCTCCCATCGTTTCTCCGCACCATATTACCCCCAAGGTAATGGCCAAGCTGAGGTGTCTAATAAAACAATTCTTAAAATCCTCAAAAAGACAGTTGACGACGCTGGCCGTAACTGGCATATCCAACTCAATCCTGCACTTTGGGCCTACCACACAAGTGTCCGCACACCTACAGGAGCTACACACTACTCACTTGTCTACGGAGCTGAAGCCATCTTGCCTATTGAGGTCGAGTTACCTTCTTTACGGGTCTCTTTGCAAAACATCATCAACGATGAAGATTACAGGGTCTCTCGCTTACAAGAACTAGAACTGCTAGATGAACGAAGACACATTGCTTTTAATCATCTCAAGGCTTACCAACAACAAATGAGTTGCAGCTACAATCACAAAGTCAAGCCTCGCACATTTGAGGTGGGTGACTTAGTTCTCAGAGAAAACCCCAAGAATCATTAAGACATAGATAAGAAGGGCAAGTTTGAACCAAATTGGCTTGGTCCTTACATCATTACAGCAGTATATGGATCTGGTGCATATCAGCTCTCAACTATAGAAGGTGAACCTTTGGAGGATCCTATCAACAGCATGCACCTTCGCAGGTTCTACACATAGCTCTTTGGAATATCCTAATTCAAAAATACAAAAAAATCAAAAATTTCAAAAATACAAAAAAAAAAATTATAAAACAAAAAATCGTTACTTGGTGAAAACCTGGCAAACAGGCGCCTTGTGACACAAAAAAAATTTGAAAAATCCAAAAAAAAAAGTAAAGAGAAATAATTTCATCCAATGGTGAAAACCACTTCGATGGCGCCTTGGGCAAGTACCATGGTGAAAACTGGGCCACCAACGCCATGCGTAGAGACATTGCTCCTCCCTCCTTCAGGATTCACTTTCATCACTTCACATTGCACACACTCACAACCTATTCATCCATAATAAACTTACCCATTCCCATCATGGCTTGTTATTGATCTACCCAAGATTGGTTAGCCATTCATAATAAACCTCCCTTTCCATTCATAATAAATCGGATCCTATCTGTGACTACGGCAAATCCTACGTCTAGTGATGGGTGTGGAACTAAGAACATCACATGTTCTAAGGAGTACAGTTTCTTCCAGCTTCCTTCAGTCTATTCGCACACAATCTACAATAAAGCAACATTTGCATCATAAATCCACAATAGAGTTCCATCTTCTCCGCAATAAAGTATCAGCTTCATGGATTCAGTCAGTTTCAGATGAGACACAACAACGACAATGAGTTTCAACAAATCAAATCTTTCAACAGACTCATACAACATATGGTTCAGTGCTATCTATCCTTTTTGTGAAAGTAAACATTGTGACCACAATCAAATAAGACTTATACAAGTGACAAGAGACACTAAACTTGAGGACTACAGTGGATGTTGGTGTCGAGTCTTGGTTTTCTTTTGATTTTATCTTTTGGTGACATGTCTTTTAGCTTTTCCGGGATGTCTCTGACTAGAGATTCTATCTCCAGGATGTCTTTGACTAGAAAGGCGAGGATGGGGTATCGTCACCTATTTGCATTTGCTGTCTGTGGATTGTCTCTTAGTAATGCTATGACTTGTCCAAGGATATGAGGACACTATGAGTCTAGTATGAACTGGGGCATTCCTTGTTTGTGACTGTCTTATCTCCATGCAAACAGGTACAATGACTTTCTGGGTCGAACATATGCCTCGATTGTCATAACCTACTTGCCATAATAAAGCTCAATGATGATAACGCACAAGAAGCTCTTTCACGTTCATATCTTCTATCTTTCATCCCCCTTTCTTGATTGACTTCCATCGTCCTTCTTGAGTCCGCGTAGCTTGCTATCACATGACTGAGTATAATGACACACCAAAAACATTTGCATTTCATGTAGTTTGCACCTGCATTACCACATATAAGCATTTCAGACATACATATAGATATCACAATTGCATCACATCCTACACACAACACCTGTTAGCACAATTTACATTTACATTTGCATTATCATATTCATTTGCATTACATACATTCACATTTACATCACGCATCACATATAAAACATAAACGAACAAAAATGTTGCATTGCATCATATACATATTCGCATCCATATTATAAGCATCACATAAGAACATCTCATCATATAGGTACACATGCATATAGCTGCCGCAAAAAATGAATCATCTCATATATATAATCAACAGTGTCATGATACAATGATGTCAAAATCATATGGCTACAATCACCCGCAGGTGTCTACAATACAAAAAAATGGTACAAATACTGATACAAGGGAGCCCTCTATGGCCATGATGAACTCCCTCCCTCGGAGCCGCCTGGCCTCGACGGAATCTGAGCTCTAGAGGGACCCGCTCCAGGATCACCCTGCCTATCTGGTGGTGGTGGAGGACCCATGACCCCACAACTCGATGCCTGTCTCCTCCGGCTCCCTCCCGTAGCTGTCGCTGTCCGCGATGGTCTATGGAAGCTCCTCGCCCGCTGATCTGCTGGCACGGCACCATAATACAGGTCCCTCCAGTAGGCAATCTCCTCTTCGGCTCACAGGACATATACGTAGCCTGCTCCTGTGTCCTCTGCCGCCTGCCTCCCTGCCCTCAGCGCTGTCTCAGCTTCCGTGTAGCGCTGAATATCCCGATCCCTCTCCCGCTCAGTATCCCTGAGCCTGATCCTGAGTCGGTCCCTCTCCCTCTCTAGATCCTGGATCTCATCTGCCTGGCCCTGGCAGATCTCCCTGAGGTCAATCAGCTCATCCTCCTCTGGATCCCCACCCTCTGCCCCTGCCTGTGGCTCTCCCTCTGCGGGTGCCTGTCCCTGTACCTGTCCATGTCCCTGTACCTGTGCTGGTTCCTGTACAGGTACCTATCTCAGTACATGTCTAGGTCCCTGTACTTGTCCTCATCCCTGTACCTGTGCCTATACTGGCACCTGTACCTGTCCCTGTCTCTGTCCCTGTGCTCTAGAACCCTGTGCTGCCGGTACCTGCAGGGGTAATCCACCGCGACCCCTCACCACCTGGGCCTGTCCCTCCTGTCCACCCTCCCTCTGAGGTGCCACCCTCCTCTCCCCAACTATTCCCCTCCGCCTCCGTCGGCCTCGGCCTCCATCACCCCCTCCATCATCATCATCATCCCCTCCTACATCTCCCTCCAGTAGCTCTCCTGGATCTGTCAATCGAGGGAATGGATGCTCGGCCCAATATGCTGCATACTCTGCATCCATCCCGGTGTCCTCGATCTCTGGCCACATATCCCAGGGTAGGGGCACCATCTCTGCCAGCTGTGTCAACGCCTGATCATATGACAATAACGGCCCGAAGTGCGCCTGATCCCTCACTGTGCGGGCATACATACCCGAGCCTCGTGGCATCCTCTGGATCCTGCCATACTGCCTGCATACTCTGTCTACCAGCTGTCTCTCTAGTATATAAGGCATTCGCCCAATCAAATACCTACTCCGGAAGGTGTAAGGCAGCTCCACTGCGTCATCCTCCCACTCCTCAGATTCCAGATATGGCCTCCAGATGACTACGTCAATGTCATCTATCACGCGCCGCCAATGCTCTAACCTGCCAATCCGCGGCTGCGAAGTGATCATGTCATACAGATGCACAAAACTCCGTCCATGACCTCTCCCTCTGAAATGTATCGGCCGTGTGATAGGCAGATGCTCGTATGCCCACACCTGCAGTAGTGTCACTCCACAGCCCAGTCCCACTGATCCATGGTATACGAACTGGTGAAGCTCATAATATAGGTGGGCCAACACACATGAACCCCACGCATATCTGGTGTGCTGTGTCACCAATGTCTCCAGTGCTCCTCCCTAGCCCACTGCCAACCCCCGTGTCGCCCTGTCCGGACATAGGAACCCACTGATAGCTCCTCCAATCACAGCTGGCAAGGCTAACCCTGTCGCGGTTATGGTGTCCCATGCCACATGTCCTGCTCTCATCTCTAGGCCGGGATCCTGGAACACCCGTCTCAAAGCCTCTCTATCTCCGTCGCGATCGTATGGAATCAGATCTCCATCGATCGGTATCCGTAGAATCCTGTAAACATCCTCAAGGGTGACTGTCATCTCACCCATCAGCAAATGAAATGTGCATGTCTCTGAATGCCATCTCTCGGCCAGCGCAGTCAGCAATCCCATGTTCGCCCGAAACTCAGGCACATACAGCACGTGTCTCAAACCCATCTCCTCAATGGCAGCTCTATCCTGAAATGACAACTCCGGTAGCAACCTCTGTGTCGATGGGAATCTCTCCCGTGACTCTAACATAGGCAAATACTCCTGCAGTCAAGCAAATCAATCATGTCAGTCATCGTGGCATTCACTGTTCATCACAAAATGCTACTTTTTATCTAAATGCATATGGTTATCTATCTTAGTGACACTCACTGTTCATCACAAAGTGTTGCTATCTATCCTAGTAGTGCTCCTTGTTCATCACAAAGTACTACGTGTGTGGCACTCCCTGTTCATCACAAAGTGTTACTCACATTTTGCACTCCCTGTTCATCACAAAGTGCTGCTCCTACTTTGGGTACTCCCTGTTCATCACAAAGTACTCTATCTTGGTGCTCCCTGTTCATCACAAAGTGCCTTGATCCATCCTAGTCTTCCTAGAGGACCTGCTTGAGTGTATCCTCTCAGCAGCTTATCCAATCGACATCGTATGTTCATCATAGAACTGCCGATTTGACCTAAAAGACAAAACCTTGCATTTTTCAGACATAAACGCGTTTCTAACTCACAAACGCGCCTATTGACTGCACAAGCGTGCCTAAATAACACAGATGCGCTTGTTTGACATAAACGTGCCTAAATTATTCATAAACACGACTTTGGCACACAAACGCCCCTGAACAACGTAGACGCGCCCGCATTGAACATAAACACGGTTCCAGATGCATACGCGCCTGACACCGACATAGATGCGCCTGGCAGACACAGACGTGCCTGGCACCGACGCAGACGTGGTTAAACGGTTTTTGCATTTTTTGCACCCTATTCCTAAGCACATTTATTGCTCTAACTAGCATGCATTAATGACAAAATTAAATGCATCAAAATTCGAGGAGGTTTGGTGGTACTTATCGGCTCTCCTGCCTCTGCTGGTCTCTGAAATCGGCGAACACGGTCGAATCTGTGTACGAAAGCCATCGCTGCTGACTGCTGCTGCTCTTTTCTCGCTCTGCATTGTGATCTCGTGAGGGTGTAGATGACAATGAGGATGTCTTTTGCCCATGGTCTATCTTATAGCCTATCCTCGCCTTAGTCTTCATTTTCCCAAGTCAGTCTTCGTTATCCCGTGACTCTGTCACTTTATCCGGTCAATCCATTCTATCTTGTCTTTCTTATCAAGAGATTGTCTGCAATCTTTTCAGACATTTTCATCCAATCTCTCGAGGGGGCATATTATTCCCATCTTGGGGCAACTTTGTATCAGTTCATCTTATCTTCTTTGAAACAACGCGACAAGCCGCATTGTCTCAAAGAGGGGCAAAATGTAGACACCCAAAATTGTCATGTCTAATTAAATAAATATTTTATTTATTTAATTATCTAAGCCTAATTCTTCTATTAATTAAATAAATCTTTATTTATTTAATTAATTCATTTATCCTCTTCTAGCCTTATTTCTCATTTAAATAAATACATTTATTTATTTAAATTATCCTTTTCCTAAATTAGATAAATATTTTTATTTATTTAATTATCCTACTTCTTCTATTAATTAAATAAATATTTATTTATTTAATTAATTCATTAGCCTTTTCTACCTATGACACATGTCATTCATCTCTTAATTTATACACTACCTACCTCTTTCATTATTTTGATATTTCTTTTACCTACCCTCTAATCCTAGCCGACCTCTCTTTTTACACCTCTCAATCTTATCCCTCCATTTCATATAGTGTCTTCTATTTAAGGAGATGCCTTCCTCATTATCAAACCCTAATGCCTAATCACTATTCATGCTAACAACTTGATCAATTGGCTACATTACGATGCTACTTGCAACCACATTCCGTTCTTTGTTGAGCTCTTGTGCATATAAAAATCTGAGAGCAAATATATCAAGCAAGATCAATGGAGATAGGAAGAATGGAGATCAAAAACCCTATTGGACATGTGATGGTATAATCTTTGTGATTTCATTTTATTTGCATTGTCTTAGGTAATCTTCATATGTTATGGTGGATCTTTGTTGTTGTTTGGCTAGGGTTTTGTGGTTGGATTCATTTAGCCTTTCAATATTGTTATTATTGTTATCCATTTTCACCATATACAGATATCACAAATGAAACTTGTCCCTAGTGAATAGTGCAAGAAAAAAATGGATTACACATGATGCCTGTTTGCCAGGTTTTCATCATGGTCATTTCCCAAACCACTACAAGAAGTGGTTTTTACACATAGACGAATTTGCTTCTCTTTACTTTTTTCAATTTTTCACTTTTTTCTTTTCTTTTTCTTTTCCTTTTCTCTTTTTTCATTTTTTTCTTTTCTTTTTCTATTTTTCATTTTTTTTCTTTTCTTTTTCTCTTTTTGATTTTTTTTCTTTTCTTTTTCTCTTTTTCATTTTTGACTTTTTGGAAGATAATGGATACATGATATGAGATGGAAGAAGGACTCAAACATCTTGCTTCTTTGGATGGTACTCTTGAAATATGTGTTTCAATAGACCATGGCCATGAAGGTATGCTCAAAGACATTGGTAGGATAATGAAATGAAACTAGGGTAAGGATTTATGCAAGTGATTGGATAAGAGGAATGGAAGGATGAAAAATAGGTGTTGGATAATAGATGGTATATTGAAATATTAGTGCATGAGTGAATGGAAGTGTTGGTGGGATCAACATTGCCATACACCTTGAGTGGTGGTGGAGTGATGGAGGAAAAGTGTATTTTGGATTTTGAGATTTTGATGGAGGAATGACAATGGATTTTGGAACATGAGGAATCAAAATGGATTTGAAAGGTTGCAGAGGTTTAGAAGCAGGGCTAGAAATCTTGGGTGCCAACTTTAATTTTTTCTTAAGATGTTGTGCTTCGAGTAGTCGCTTGGGAATCCACATGGTTGTTGATTTTTCTTTCTCTTGCGGTCCCTTGGAACACATTGCTTCTATAAGTGCCTTAGGGACCCATATGGTTTTTGAATTTTATTTATTTTGTAGTTCCATGGAGCACATTGCTTGTACAATGGTGTAACGACAACCCCTAACAAGATCGAAAATCTGCACAATTTTTTGTTTTGTTTTAAGAACATGATAGAAAAAGAGTAATGAGTAGTTAACAACCACAATGAAATAAAATTTCACTAACTTTGTAATTATCCTAAATCATAAAACTTAATATATGCCATAAACAATTTACAATTTACCAATTGATTACATCACAAGAGCAATGAAGGGCTAATAGATAATGTTACATGAATTCATACCATAATTGTTTGTCTGATCATGAAGACTCTTCACTTAAACCTTCCATTGTTCACTTCGAGGGTGCAATACAAACCCTCCAATATGAATATAATCCCTACCCACCCCTCCAATTGGATTTTGTGGCCTGCGGTGTGAGAGTAGATGTTCACACCATCTTATTAAGCAAAAGGGACATGTTACCACCTAAGACGAGCTACACATGGTGTTCTTACCGTTGTAAAGGAAAGTATCAATGACATAACACTACTACTTATTGAAGCTTGGTATGTTACCTACTTATGCCTCATTTGAATCTCTTCTTCCTGCAGTCCATCAAATGACTAAGCAACCATGGACATCCATTGCCGACATGTTGTTGGCCCCAAGACCCACATACTCCTGTCATAATTCATCCTATCTAAGCAGTACGACTAACAATCGTCCAACATCATATGATCCTTGACTACTGTCAATCTCGAGCACATATAAGATTATCTCTTTATGGGTCATAGGATTCCCATCAGTGATCACTTCAGATGGAGAAGGGTAGCCTATGGAATGAGGTATACAACCTCTGCTTATGCCCTCATAGGGCCTTTACTCCATCCATAGCCGTAAAAGCTAGCACCCATACCTTGCTTAGCACTTTCCGGAAGAGAGGTTCCTAATTTGAAATAAGTAGGTTCCAACTTAGCCATCTCTTTGTTTAGACTACCCATTTTGGTGTTGTTTGACATAATGGTTTCATAATCTACTCAATATTTGGTTGCTAGGTTGTTATTATCCAGGAGAATCGTATTTTAGAACAAAACCAACTTGTAACATAACAATGATAGTTGCTACTACTATTTTTAGGTTTTTAAAAAGGTAATGCAATTGTTTTATGTTATATTACAGTAGTGAGTAGGTTCCAAAATGTGTTTGAAGGGAGGACACACTTGCCACATAATCCTTTGGTTGAAGGTTCTATTAACTAAATTCTCCATTTTCAGCTTTGTTGATAACCATTCCTACTTATAACCACATGGTAGGATCTCTTACAATTTGATACCCAATTTAATTTAACCATCATATGACCAATTATACCATTTAAACTAATCAAGATTGATTTAGCAGGTGGCTATTCACACCATAATAAAATATAGCTTCATTTACATTAAATAATGAAGTTGTATACTTAGATTCTCATCCAAAATATAGCAATATAGGCAAAGTAGAATTATTGAGGTGGAAGTTTACTGCTGTTAATTTATTTCATGAGCACCTCCTTATCGCAAAATATATACACACCTAGTCTTAAACTTGCAAGGCTGTTTTGAGTTAACATTGAGTTAACATATCTAAATTTCATTATGCCTAAAGTTGTAGCTCTATAGAAATATGTAAGAACAGTGGTTACTTAAATCAAACATTAAATCAACTCTAAATAATACCTCCAATAACCACACAAAACCATATAACATAGTTTGTTGTTTATGATGGCTTATACAATCGTAGGGTAGTAAGTAATTTGATTCTGTTTTCTTGGTTCATTAGTTGGCAACTGCATATGATATCATGATGTGTTTGCTGCTGTTATGCCCATACTCTCCATCATAACCAATTTTGGCCATATCCTACACAACTAAAACTCCAATAGTAGTATATCAACATTATTTTGGAAAGTTTACAAGATTGGGGTTTTAGTACATGTATTGGTGAGTTTGGCTTAGTTGCCAACAATGAAAAAAAAAACCCTTCGCTTTTTTTTTGCATATTGGTTGGAACAACTAAAACTACAAAGAAACAAGGTAGAAAGGAAACTAAATAACCAACAAGGATTTTCTCACAATACCAAGACTTCTAAGCTAAAGAAATTTATCAAAAGTTATTATCAGATTTCCTTTACTCATAACTAGCAACATTATCAAGTAAATGATTGACAAATAGAGAGAAGAATAAAGAACCTAGAAGTTAGAAGTTGCTGAAATTTCAATGCCTAAAACCTTTTCCAAATTGATCTTATTCCCTTCCACAAAATATCCTCACACTTAGCAGCTAAAATCGCCTTTTGCGACCTCCATATTTTGTCCAGTTGTTGGGCTAAGCAAAAAGTTTGGTCATAAGGGAGGTTGTGGGGGATTTTTAATCAATTCTTGGCACCATATTTCTTCAAAACTTGCAAAACTGTCCTTCCAACAACTTCTTAGGGAGTGGTCAAACTTCCTCTCCATGCCCATGGCCATTCCCATTGATGGAAGATTGTCTCATGCTATAGGAAGGGTAGGTAACTTCATAAATTGAAGTTTTTTCTTTTCCTCCATTAATGCCCTATGGTTTGTGTTTTCTCTTCTTCATGGAAATTATAGAAAATGTATTTCTTCTTTACCTTGCTTATATTTTTTTCCTTTAATTGGGCTTTGGAGGATTTAATAAATTATGAGACTTGGGCATTAATAAGTGGAGCTTTTGTTTTTATTTTATATTACTTGACTTATGTTGTTTGGCAATTGTTTAAATCTTATTTAGCTAGCCCCTTCATCCATGCAACGATGTCCCATTATAAATGTTTTTTTTTTTTTCATTTAGTGTTTATTTATTTTTAAATTAATCGGATATAGCTAAACATATATGAGTATCCAATAATTTTCCATTTATACTTATAGTTCATTTATTTAGCAATATAATAATAATGAATATATATATTTTATTTATTTTTATCTATATATATATATCCATTTGTAATGATTCTTCTATTGTCATTATTATCCAACTCCTACAATTTGATTAGATTGAATTAAGTTCTTATCTATGTCTCATAGACTTATCCAAGAACAAAAAAATAATGACAACTAAATGAATGTCTAGGGTCCTAAGGTTAAACGATGACTCAAAATAGTCCTCGCTAGACTCGCTAATGTTTCTAAGGAGATTATTAAATATTGAAAATTCAATTTAAATAGATAGCGGAAGTCTAAATGACTCTAAGGGTTAACCAAAGACCTTGACACAAGGACGACATTGGACTACCTATCTCTCACCAATGCAACCACATAGTCTGAGTTAGTCTAAATAAAGTAAATGCATTAACTTACATAAAGCATAATAAAGAAAATAATTATATTCTATAATATGAGCATCAAGTTCACAACTAGCACACACACACACACACACACACGTCCATATAACAAAGTGTAGAACTCCACCGCTAGTCCAAATTACATTGGGGCTAGGTCAAAAGTATTAATATGGTTTTCTAGGGGCTATGACAAATGGACTTAGGAACCCATATGACTTTTGAATTTTCTTTTTCAATGGGCCTTTGTGGCCTTTTAAATGTTTCTTTTTCTTTCCGGATCATGTTTCACTTTGTTTTTACATGTCAATTAGATGGGACATGTTGATCCTTGAATGCATGTGGATTTATGGACTTATGGACTTTATGCTTGGCATCCATATTGTTTCCCAATGGAATGTAATTTGTGAATGGATAAGAATGATATGAAGGTCTTTTGGATGGGTTGATATAAGTAGATGGTGGTAGGGTTCTAAAAAATGTGTGCCTTTGTTGATCCCGAATAAGGGTTGGAGGGGTATGGACCTAAAATGGATGGAAGGGATGAAGAGGTAGGCATAAATTTGGACTTAAATAAAGGGATGTGGGATTTAATAGGGATATCAATGCCTTGAAATTCAACTTTGTTGTTGGGACCATGACCATTAGGATTTGCTTTGATATGAAAGGATTCTAATGTAACCCGTTCATGGAGGCTTGACTACTTGACTTGATCAATTATTTGACTAATGAGATACTCATTGATTTTGAGAGAAGACATGAGTCCATTTTTATATGGATACAAAACAAAAAGAAATGTTAGGGTCACAAAGAAAACCAGACTCAATGGAAGTGGAGGAAATCATTTGACCTATAAAATATTCATTAATAACTTGCACAGACATGTTAGGGTCATGAGGGGGACTAAGAGAAATGATGGGTTCTTTAGGTGGATATAGAGGCATGATATGCTCATCTTAGGAGATGAAATCTTGTGAAGGACATGGAGGATTATGACAAGGCAATGAAGAGATACTTTAATCTTGACATGGTAGAGGACCACTGGATAAAGTGGAGAGGGTATCATCTTGGATGAAATGTAAAGGTATAGGATGATCATCATGGGATTCTAGGGAGATAGGATCTTGGTCAATCATTGGATGGGATTGGAGAGTTTTGGTGTCTTGATCTTGATTTATGATAGGACTTTTTTATTCATTTTTTGAATCATCCTCTTGACATGGATCCACTTATAAGGAAAGGGTAATATTTTGGATATACATGGGAGATTCTTAGAAGGTGTTCATGTTTCGACATGATGGGGAGGCATTTTGGATGGGATTCTCTAAAGTGGGTATGATTAGAATTGGAGTGCATTATGACATAGGACCTAGGGTTTTCAAATCATTAGAGGAACTTGTATCAATATTGTGATTAGCTTGGATTTGCACAAGAGATAACCCTTGAGGTTCAACATGAAAAGTGTCATCATTAGGTTCATTGTTTGGAGGAGATGGTACATATCACTGTTGAGAATTTTTAGGAGATGAAGGCATGGTGGAAGATATGGAGGCTACATGTGGAGCCTTGGTAGACATAGGTTCATAATTTTAATCATGCTTAGGAGTAGTTCCTTGTTTCTCTTTAGGTGAGTCATTAGGATATTCAATTTTGATGACACCATTATCAAGGAGGTCTTGAATCTTATGTTTTAATTCCATGCAATCTGAAGTCTTATGTTTTTTTCATCTATGATACACATAATAGTTACTCAAAAATTTACATCCTTGTGTGGTTGTGTTAGCCAATGTGATAAGATTGTGCCCAAGAAGCTCTTTCAAAGATTACTCGATAGATTGTCCCAAAGGTGCAAACTATCCATCTAAGGGATATTTGGAAGAAATGTCTTGTTGTCTTGGTGAAGGAGTCATATGATCTTTCTTGAGATTTAGATTTTGGTTTTCAATTACTCTTTGTTCCACCTTATATAGTCATTTTAACATTCCTTCAAATTTGTCATTCTTGATATCATGAATTCGTCTCTCAAGAGGGGTCATTGATGCTTTTTGTTGAACTCGAATCTTATATATTTCTCTCTTGAGATCTTGAATTCATTGAGCCAAGGTAGCCATGGGAATATATGATAGTTTTGATCTTTGAGCTAGGATAATGTATGAGACTCAAGATGGAATGATATGCAAGCTCTATAATGTAAGGACAACCTAAGGAGTGCAAAGACTAGACCTCAAATGGATTTGAAGATCAATGGAAGGATTTGAATAAAATCAAATGATGAAAGCTCTAAAGGTAACTCTAGGTCAGAAAATGATTACGTAGGCTAGATTTAACTTGTGCTATGACGGATAGACACAAGGACAATGTTCTAGAAAAGAGGGCATGCTAAGGTAGGAGATGATGGACTCCAAGAAAGTTACCCTATCTTTGGATATTGATATGTTTTCCAAATCAAGTTTGATGAATCTCAAGTGGTAAAGGCAATGAGATAACCAATGTTTGATTTAAGACCAAATAGAGTGACCTAATTGCAAGCCAAGAGTTTTTTCTTTTGACCAATGATAGTGAAAAACTAAGGATGTGACTGAATGAACGGAAGGACCAAATGATATGACTAAATGAATGGATATGCAAGGAGATAAAATGATCTAAAGGATGCAAGGAGTAAAGATAGATGATCAAAGTATGGAAGGACTAAGGATGGAACCAAATGGAAGGACCAATTAGTGTGGATGATCTAAAGATGCAAAGGACAAAAGGTGTGACTAGGTGGAATGATGTGACAATGCAAGGACCTAAAAGATCAAAATTTTTAAATTATGCTTCAAGAGACCTAAAATGATTATTTCAAGAGGATGAGTTCAATGTTTGTTTTTTAAGGTTTCGGGTTCAAGTGTGGTGTTTGATTGTGATTAGAAATGTTTGTTTTGAGCATACACACAAGAAACAACATACATAATGTTTGTTTGATTTTTAAAATAAAATAAAATCACATTCAAGCACAATCCCAGGTTGGCAAGGACAATATTTGTTGGTTCCCACTTGGGATTTCTCCCACCCATGCCTATTCAGAGCGGATGACCTAGGAACTTAGTAGCACTAGCTCCCCTCCACAACACTCACTTTTTGGGCATACCAAGTTCTAAATTCCCTAAGACCACAAGGATCTTAAGAAATTTGATATCTCTACTAAGAATTACGAAAGTGTGGGATGACTTCATAGGTCTGACCTCCTACACCAAAAATAGAAGGTTTTTGGCTGCTAAAACAATGAGTTTCAAGTAAGGGAATCTGTTTATGTGGCCATACATGTGGCATTTCACTCAATTTAATGAGGCCTCCCAGCCCTTGTAGGTTTTTATGCATCACACAGATGCTGAGGGAGACATATGTCGATATGACACATTGACACCTATTGCCTCCAAGTTTCCTCATAGACACATTTATTTATAGTGGCTTGGATGGGCTTGGCCTTAGCCTTTTTACCAATTGGGTCATTCCCTCTCACTCGGCCTTAAGGGCTTTTCGGGAGGCAGACCCTCTAAAAGGTAAAATACAAAGAGCCTACTGTGCAAGATACAAAAGACATTAGTTAATTTTAAAACACCAATTGAAGTGTTTGCTATACTAAAAGATAAATCAGTTTCAAAATCAAGTCTTCGTCAAACATCTTGCACCAAATGTCATTAGTAGTTTTTGAGCTATGATCTTCTACAAACATAGATGACCTGCACAAAATTTTAACCCAAGATTAGCCTCAAAGATCAAAACCAACGAAAACATTGTTCACTCTAAGATAAACTAAAAACACTATCACACCAAACGAAACAAAAACACTAACCCAACTTACTAACAACCAGGCTCCCGTGATGTCTCCCACTCATAAATTTTCAAATTCTCCCTCCCCTGCAAGTGCCGGGTCCTCTTCTGCGTTGCCTGTGTAGGGAGACATTGCTCAAAAGGAGTTAGGTGTGGATTCTCATGCCCAGGGGGCATCTTCTAATTCTAGGGATGATGTCTCTTGGCCCTCGGCCACCCCTGCAGGGGATTTAGGTGACAAGGGCTCCTCCCTGACGATTGATTCCTCCCGTCCTAGTGCTATTGGTGTGTGACCTCGTGAGCATGGTGTGACTCGGAAGCCACGACCTAGAAAACCGTTTGGTGGGTTCGTTCTGGTAACTAATGCCATATCTATCAATCTAAAAGATGATACGACAAGCGAAATTGTTTATAATGCTTCTATCCTCTCTTTACATGGTACAATCTATTGGTTTAGGGGGTTTTGGCCTTCTCTTCCTCAGCTGCACACTTGGATATCTGAACATTGGGAGCCTCTTATCATAGGTAAAGTTCATATTTTCCCCATGGCTAAGGGGTTTTTCGTTCCAAAGTTTGATAATGCTCAAGATAGAAACAAAATTTTATGTGATCATTTTTTTAGCTAGGAGGATAACTTTTTGTTGATGATTAAGCCTTGGCACCTTGATTTTAACCCTTCTACTGAAATGTTAAATAAGATTCCGACTTGGGTTCGGCTTCCTAATCTCCCACTTCATTTATGGAATGATTCCCTTTTAGAGGAAGTGGGAGATGCCCTTGGTGATTTTCTGATGGTGGATGTTGAATCCTCTGATATTTTCCACTCCACCTTTTCCCGCATACTTGTTGATCTGGATATTTCAAATGGGCTGCCTGCTGAAATTTTACTTAAATCTTCAAAAGGTTCTTGGGTCCAATCTTTGGACTATGAAGGGATTCCCTTTTGTTGTAGAAGATGCTTTAAAACTGGGCATGCAATTGAGCATTGCGGTTTTGAGAAAAGGAAACTAAGTCCACATGGTGGAAAGGTGCTTCTATACAACATTATACGATTTCGAAGATACTGAAACTGTGCAAGTGTCTCTTGATGTTTCCCGAGTGAATGGGACTCAGGAGGATTCTTCTGGTGGTAACGATTTGGCTATCATTCCTAGTGGCTCTCCTAAAAATTCCAAATCTGCTGACTCTTCTAATTTGGCCTTGCCTGTTTCATCACCTACTAATGCTGGGTTTTTTCGTTTGCTGGTTTTGGTGTGGCTATGTCTGTTGGGCTAAGGCAAACTGGTGATGCTGGGGTTTTGCCTTTGTTGTCCGCTGGTTCTGGTGAGGCTAAGATAGTGGCTGCTGACATTCATTCTCAGGATTTTAGTGCACTGGATTGATATGTTAAGGCAACGCGAGTGGAAGAGGGATGGATTTCTGTTAAGGGCAAGAAAGCTAAGTTCTCTAAGCCTTCTTTTGACATGACTCTCCAATCCCATAAGAGCAATTCTAAATGTAAATCTTGATGGTTCTTAGGTGGGAGATGGTTTTAGGTTGGCTGTTGGTTGTTCTTTTTGCAACTTTGTTTTAGGTTGTGGGGGCCTATTTTTGTAAAACCCATGTTTTTGGTTATGGGTGTCCTTTTTACCCATGGTTGTCTGGTGCTTTCTTGTTCCTTTTGTTTAGACAACTTTCTGGTTGAGGGTTCCAGATCCTCTCAAAATATGTTTTTAAAGAGTTTCGGGTCCCTTCAAAACCTGTTTTTACCCTAATAAAAAACTTACTAACAAGCTAACAAAAACAACTTAACAAAACCAACTATCAAACTAAACAAGACTAATAAACACCCAAAGTAATTAAAAAAAAACACAAACTAAAACAAAACTAACTAATTAAGAGCTAACAAAATTAAAAATCTAATTCTAATTAACAAAAACAAAATTCTAATTAACAAAACAAAAAAATCTAATTAACAAAAGATAAAAATTGATTAATAAAAACAAAATCTATATCTATTTAAAAAAATTCTAAATCTAATTAATAAAACTAAATATAATTAATAAAAACAAAATCTAAATTAAATTAATCAAAATCATTTGAAAACTAAACTAAAACAAATATTAATTTAAAAACTAAAACTAAATAACAATTAAAAAAAAACAAAAAAACAAAATATTAATTGAAAAACTAAAATTCTAATTCCCAAAAAATAAAACTAAATAACAATTAAAAAAACTAAAACTTAAAACTTTAAAAAGAGATACGTGGAAACTTTAAGAAAAAGAAACAAAAGAAAGCTAAAAACATTTACATTGAAAACAAACCATACTTTGCAAATGCTTGTGGAGTAATTATAAAGCCTGGAGCATTTGTTTTTGTGGAGAATTGGATGCCAAAGGATACGTGGAGGTTTTTTTTTTCTTTTATTTATTAATATTAAAATGTTTTTGATTAAAAAAGCAGCCTTGATTAATATTAAAATGTTATTAAACTCAACTTGCAAAACAAATTTGACAGATTTGGCCTGGCTTTTGAAATGTTAATTTTAGCATATATTGAAACGTTTTCTGGGGGCTGTCTGACAGGCTGGCTGAAAAAAAAATTGGTCTCACGATTTGCAATGTTTGTAGGGTAGGCACAAAATAAACTTGTTGAGATAAATATTGCCGGCAAGGTGAAGTTGTTTGTAGAAAACAATGCCAGGCATGCATGCACAACGTAGGGAATGACTGTAAACAGTTTTTTGTTTTGTTTTGTTTTGTTTTGTTTTAACAAGCAAAGACATTGTAGAAACGTTATTAGAAACAAGAGAGAATGTGCCGAACAAAAACAACAAGCAAACAAAAGGCGTTAGAAACAGTGAATGAAGATTTAAGATGATGCAGAGTAATCAAAGATGCAAGATTGATCAAGAAAACAAAATGCAAGAGTGCATGAAAAATATCAAAAGATGTAAACAATGGATGATGCTCAAAATGCCAAGATCACGGATTTTGAATGCAAAGTCGTGGTTACCAAAATGGGAGAGAGGCTTTTCTTTTATAAGCATTTTCGGGGTGAATCCAAATTGTGGGATAAATATGGGATAAAGTATAGGGTTTTGAGAGTTTAATCCCACATGCCCGATGTGGATGAAGATATATAGAGGAGAAAGCATAAATGAGTGGTTTGCATACCTGAAATATATTTTGTGAAATGGAGGATAACAATATAAATGGATAAATGAAATGATTTATAACAATGTATATGAATAAATAATGTTAATGGATAAATGATAAATAATAATATTAATAATGGATAATGTTGATGATAAATGAAAATAGATGTAAAAATGCATTAAAAAGAAGTGGATCCACTTGTGATTAAAACCAATTAGGATGACAAATTTTATGTGTCTACAACATCTATGGTTGGATGCTACATAACTAAAGTTTTGACTTCTCATTGATATGACCGTTTGTAGCATGTTTAGTGAATAATTGTCTCAAATGAATAACACTAGTCTTAATCATTCAAAAGTCAAATCTTTAGTTATTTAACATCCAACCATCAATGCCATGGTGCATCTTTATGGTTGGATAGCCATTTCCCCACTAGTGAGGGTTTGAACCAACTAACCTTCTTATGAGTTTTGCACCATCAAGGTAGTGCAACAATCATATACACCTTTGATGTGCCACCAACTTTGTGAGCTCCTTTTCCTCACACCTTCTATGGGCTCTTTCACTTGTCCATTGCTATTACACAGATCAATCTAATGCTACGTAAGTACCACCTCTAGTCTTAGAACCTCTACTAACATTAGCAAAGATTTTAGTAGCTCTTCCATCTTTAACAAGACCCCCAAAATTAGTAAAGATTCTAAATTTAGCACCAATTTACTAAAGTTGGTGAACTTCTACAATTAGTGGGACTTCTATTTTCGGTAATTGTTCTACCAAAATCGATCATGATGCCATGTTGATGTCAATGAGCCCTTTGAAAATTTTGATCCCCTTAATATTGTAGCTTTTGATTTAGCAAACAATCTTTGAAGGTTAATATCTTGTGAATACCCTTTTTGGTGTATTTTTTAAGATTTAGAGAATATTTTGTGCTCTTCGTATTAGTATTGATCATTTTTTTCGCAATTCATCTCCTTTTTCTATAAAATTAGTTTTCTCATAAGATGTAACATAAAATAGTATTTTTGTAATTTCAAAACCTTTTAACATTCACATGCGATCTTAAGTTCAAGGGATGCTTTATTTTTATTTTTTTAGCACTATATATATTGGTATAATTATGAATTTCTTGTATTGATTGTAGATTATACTTTCAATACTTGGTCCATTTTGGACATCATAAAACTTTAGAAAAAACTCCAACATATTCACATGCACCGATCTATAATATGCCAAATATTATTTGTTGGGGAAATTCTTTGATTGAGTGAACTTGGAGGGTCTCTTGGCATGTTTTTGTGATTGTCCATAACTTATCTTTTTCCTTTATGCTCAACTTTTCCTTCACAAATGGGTCACTATAACTTTTTTTTGTTAACTCCATACAACTATTCAACATGCATAGGATGCCATAATGCAAGAAGGTTTTATACCCTATGTTGAACCAAAAGTTGTTGAGTTTAAATATGATAAGGAGTGGATGGTTGGACATACTAAAGCACTTGAATGTCTTTGTAGCTATTATTTTAATATTATGTTTTAAATTGAAGCATGCACAAATTCACATGATGTTGGGGAAAAGATAAAACATTGCAAGGTATAAATAATGAAGTTAGATGTATACTATTGAATTGATCAAGAGAAATTAATATTATATCACAAATATTAGTGACCTTAGAGCACAATGTAAAGCATGCGGAATTGATAAAAAAGACATTCAATTAGTCTAGAATATCTTAAATAAATTTGGTCATGGATATGGAACTTTTATTTATTACTTTCACTCTCGTAGAGAAATTAGGGAGTTGCATACACCATGGGCTTTTGTTTGCACCCTTTTTGGTGGTGTTGATGCATGAAAACTATGTCTTGTTAGCAAGAAAAATGGGGAAACACAAACCAAAGTTCTAACCCCAGGTAATTTCTCTGTGTTGTATTTATACTTGAAACTCAATTATATAAAGGGAGCAAAGAGTTAATTCAAACAAAGTACTAAGTAGTTAACAACATATCAAAGAATGAACATAATTCTCTATGTACCATAATATATATGAAGCTCTAGTATATTGGTTTTATCAAGGATTAATCATATACCTTAATCATGTCCTTATATCCGACATTCATATATCTTCTTTACTTACATTATATATTTCTCCTTCATACATATATATTCCCTTTTCTTACTCTTACAATTCTACCCTCTATTACACACATATATAGAGTAGATGGGACATGGCCCATATGTTCTATCCTTATTCTATATGGTGTCTCTTCAATCTCAAGCTCCACAAGCTCTTTGCAAAAAAATGCGGTAGGTGATCCTTTAACTATTTTTGCACTTACATCTTTCCTAACAACATCACCCCCCTCAAAATATTGGCTTGTCATCAAGTTAACTTTGTTGTACAAGAAGAATATCCTTGTAAATTTCCTTAAGGTTAGGAAAGCTATTGTCCCATTGGATCTTAGCTTGTTTTAGCTATTGACTTGTACCTAAATTGTCATGAGTAGATGTTCTACCTTTGAAGAGTGGTAGGGACTTGTATCATTTGAGCTAACTTCTGGGTCTCTTGAAGTATGCTAGTAATATGTACCAAATGCAAGTTCACAACCTCCCTCAATTGATGAAATTTATGTCTTGATGTATCCTGCTGATCCCGGAGTTGTTGGAATTGTATATGCAAAGCTTCAATTTTCACTTGGGATTGGCCTTCTATATCTAGGAGATAATTATATGTGGTAGCCCTATGAAGTGTTTGTAACTCAAGTTTACCTATTTGAGCCTTGATAGGAGAGATCATTGTTGACCATTACAAAAAATTCTTATATAGGACATTGATGTCACTCTCTGTGTTCTTGAGTGTGCTAATGTGAGATTCCAAAATGAAATGGGTAGTGACACAATTTTCTGATCTTTTATTTTGTTGTGTTTCTTTGATGATTTCATCCACCAATGTTTTCAATTACACTATTGGTGGTTGAGAGGAGTCCCCTTGTAGCTGAGGAAGGTTAATTTGGATATCCTTTACAATTTCCTCTAATTGGTCTAAACTATCCACATGTTGCTTCAAAATCTCCTCTCGCCTTTTGATGTAGTATGTCTGATGCCTACCTAAGAGCTTACAAGAGGGAGTTGTAGTAGTTGCAGTGAGGCAACTGACTGATTTTGTCTTTGTCAAGCCAATAAGTCTTTGATAGACTATATTGATGAATTTTGCAAAGGATGAAAGTGTACCTGAATGTGGAGCAACAAAAGATATCCCTTGTTTTAGATGGGCAGACTTTGAAGAAGTGGTTTTATATTTTCCTTCTTCCTCATGGAGTCACTGGAATGCTTTGATGATAGGTTCCCTTATTTGTGCTGACATGTTTTTGGCTATGTTTGGCTTCTCCATCATTAATTTATCCAATCTCTACTTTGACCATAATTCTTTTGTCTGAATTTCCATAATCCTTTTCTTTTGTGAAGGGGTGGCAGTAGGGGTTATCTCCCCAAAATGGATATATCTCTTATCTTCTCCTCTTCTTTTCCTTTTTTTCCCTTCTTGCCTTTAATGTGGTAGATAGGGAGTTTGGAAGGTATTCCATTCAATCCTCCAACGTTTTGGATTAGGGTTCTTTCTGTGATCTTCTTATTGTGATCTTCTTATTGGAGACTTCCATGTTAGTTTATTTCTCCAAGGTCATGTCCAATACCTCATTGTGAAATAAGCTCTTTTAAAGTTGGTCTTCATCTACTATTGGTGGAACTTGCTCCAAAAGGGAAATATTGTCTGGTGTGTCCTATTCATCCGCTGATATTTGCAAAGAAACTTCTCATTGTGATTTTTAATTTTCTCCTCTTTTGTTTACGCTCCACACTCATATGGACTAGAGAATGATTCTTCTGATTGTTCTTTTCTTGGAGGTGTATTCGGTAGTTTCCTTTTCCTTGGTGTGTTGCTTTCTATTTGTGTTGATTCTACTAGAGAAGTGTCTACTTGGAGTATTTTGGACGTTTACGGAGCTGAGGTGCTTTGTTCTTTTGGTTCAACCTTAGGTAGACCCCATTATTCTCACATTTTCTCCTTCTGAAATTGTTTTGCGAACTTTGTTTTAGCATCATTGTCCATGAACTCCCTATATGTTGTGAATCGTTCAACCTTAATATCCTTGGGAGGCTGAGATTTGTTGTTGTATATGAATTCACGTTAGAAACTTCATAGAGAAATTGGGGAATCCATGAAGTATGTGGTTTAATGGCTTACACGAGTGTGAAGTCCTTATCTACTAGGAAGATTATCGAGTCCATATATTTCTGGACCATTTCATAGGAGATTCATTCTCTGTCGTGCATCTTTTATTGAAATGGCTTGAAAAATACCTAATATATGGCAGTGTAGGAGATGGCATCTTTGAAATGGTGGACGTTATCTTCAATCAAAGTCACCAGTAACCTCGTAGGATCCCATACTTTCCCCATGAAGACTAGTAAGTTATTCGTGAAATAAAATGCTAGGAAAATGATGAGTGTACAATACTAAAATTGATAGTAGGATTGTTTGGTTCTCTCCAAATTATCCAATAGCTCCTACCGTAGAACCTCGCAGAGGTCAGTATCTTTTCCTTCCATCACCATTGATATGACACTGGAATGAAGGTTGTGGTGGTAAATTCCTCCCTTTTTATATAATATACTTTATATGCAACTTCCATAGTTGCACAACTGATTGCAAAGTTGGTGATCTTCGTGACATCCAATCTCCAACCATCGTATTTAGCCCCCATTAGTTTGGTGTTCTGCATTCTCGATTGCCTTATTCAGTTGCATGCATGTGACTATCTAAATAACATCATTTGTAATCATGGAGGGCTAGTCTAGATAGAGTTACTCATCATCAAATTGACTTAGTACAATGTGAACTTACTCTTCCTGCACAGTGAAGTTGGGGAACTCTCTCCATACGTTATCTTCTTTTTGATGATATGGCTCTACTCGGGTAAGTAGGTATTTGTGCTAGATTGGAGTAGAGAGAGTATAAGGGCTTCAAATTTAGTATGGTCAATCTTTCAGAGGGGAGCATGAATAAAATTTTGGATGTCTTCGGTGTAGATGACACCCACGAGGACTATGGAGAAGACTCCAACCGGGTGATTTTCCATAGAATTATAAGGGAACTTCTTGTACTTAGGCCTAGGATTCTAAGAATTGTATACTAGGATGAGAGTTGTCATTGTTCTACAATAGCTAAGAAAATTTAATTGGGTGTTTGTATTTTTTTAGGGTTTTGTGGCTAAGAAATTTGAGTGCATGAGAGTAGCTAGTATATACAAGAGATTAAGTGAGTTTTAGTGAGAGCTGTATGATGTATTTATAGAATTTTAGCTAGTTAAGTGTATTAAATGTTGTAGCTGTTATATCATCTTCTCGTGGCTTTATATGGCTTTTTTTCTAGCAAATTATTTCCTTTTTTTTGATGTATAGTACAAAATTTAGCTTTATGATCTACTGCTTGAAAGTATACTTAGAATATTCTTTTTTGATACCCTATTTAATGTCCTTAGGGTTAAAGGTCAACGACGTAGGTGTTCAAACTCAAATCTAATTGGTAATCTACAAAAACTTAGACTTGATGAGTAGTATGGTAGGACCTTGTAATGAATGTTCCCCTTATCTACCTTTAACATTTTATTGTTAAGATAATGCTCTGGGTATGTTCTTCATTTGCTAGTTGTTTATGTTTTTCAGCTTGGTGAATGTGTGGAACTTCTTGTTTTGGATATGGTAGTGGGGTATTTGGTCTATATATTTGTTTAATTTTTCTACTTTTTTGGTAGTTTCATAGAGCTTGTGGGTCAACCATGTATCATAAATGCTCTCTATAACCCATAATTTTTTTTGAGAAGTTAATTCCTACCTATCCTACATCCATGCATCAAGGAATTCTTCACTATTTGTACTAGTGTGATCACTATCTAAGTCAATCTCATCAAAGCTATTTGGATCTTCTTCTTCCACAATGGGTAACTTGGGTATTGTATAAATGATTCTTGGATCTTCTCCATCACTTTCTTCGGAGCCTTCTACATGTGATCTATCCTCTCCTTGTAACAAAATGTGTACTTGTTTTTCCGTGGTACCCTTAACTCTTCCCAACACCATAACCTCTTTGGTGGTGTTTTCACTAACAGTTTGAGCATTTCGTGTAGTGTTAGTCGATTTCTGTGTTCACAAAACTGGCAACTCTGCTGGGTAGGGTTCAACTCCCACCCTCAACGGTTTACTTGTCTAGTGGCTGACTATGTCCAATACAAACTTCTTGGCTCAAGGGGCTAAACTGTTGTTCTGTGGGACCCTCAACCCTTCTTAACACCCTAATGTCTTCAATGGTGCTCTCAATAATAGTTTGAGCTTTTGGTGTAATGACAGCTAGTTTGTGTTAGCAATACTATTTTTCTATCATCCACAAATGATATCTCTTTCTTGAATCTACAATTTGATTGAATTGAAAACCATTTTAGGCCTAACAATGCCCTAAACGTATTAAATGGCTCTTTCATATCTACCACCTCAAAGTCTACTAGTTGCTAAAGTATTTGAATGTTTACTTCCACATTTCTTTACATTTCCAATGTTTCTGTACCAGATCCATCTATGAAACTTATATTTATTGGATTTTTGACCAACTTGGGATGGCCTTTGTCTTAATTCCCAAGTGATTGGTAGAATAGTATTAAGGCCCACACTCGAATCTATCATAACATGCTCAACTTTGACAATGTTGATGTTTGCAATAATTAAGAGAGCTCCATTCTTTTAGTTTTGGTCCTTTGTGATTTAATAGACTCATTGTTTCTTTTGTTTGTTCTAAAACTTCTCTAATTATTTCAATTTAACTATTAGATCTTTTTGTTGGGCCAAAGAGGCCAATATTTTCAACATCACTTCTTCATCTGAAAAATGTCACTTCATCATTCGATTGTTGTAGAATTTGTTGCTTGTTGTATTTTCTACAATCCTATCATGTTGTTTCTTATTAGGCTATAAGTAATCATATTCTTCTTCCAATCTTGACTCCTCACTAACTTGTTTGGTTCTATTTTGTTTGTTTCTTTTAGTTTCAACTCTTTGGCTCATTAATACTATTTTTATTACAAGATTTATTCTTTTTTCTGGTTTGTATCTGTTGTTCTTCTCTAGAATATTCTTCATTCGATGTTGTTACCATAGATTTTAATAGATCTTAGTTAACCCTCTCGACTACATATTATGTGTGAGGTTTATAATTTTTATTTTTTTTAATACATAAGTGTTATCCAAGGGGGATAACTTCTGTACAATCTGAGAAAGGCTAACGATCCACTACATGCTTAAGAACCAGAACCTATGCAGACCCAACTAAAAGACACAAAAACTAAACATGGAACCTATTTCCCAAGATAATCAAGTATCACAACCATATTTTCCCCAAGCTCCATCACATGGACAATGATAGATGTAGAGAGCCAGTTATCGTTCGAATTTGAGTAGCCTTCGAAAGGGATCCAAGTTCTTGTTTTTGACCCCCACCTCGAACACCTCCCAGGATTCCATTATGAAGTTCTTTTTCTTCTCCTTCACAGACTTTCTTTGCACCTTCTCCTCATCTTCATATTTTGACTCATTCGACTCATCCTTAGATTCAGAAGAGATGTAGTTGGAAAAGTTGAAGTATGTGCCAAGAATGCTCGCCCAACAGTCGTTATCTAGATCCAAGATTGCATTTCCTAAGGCAGGTCCATCAACCACTCGAACAAAGCCATCAGTATTCTGCACACACAACTCTTTAGAGGCCAAGATGTCAACCAGAGGGCAAGTAACGACTTTGTAAACAAAGCCATCACACCAGTGCCAATCACTGCTCAAGGTTCCATTAGCCACCCTCCATATAGCATTCCAAACAAATTCACTTGTATAAATTAACCGACGACATTGTGCTTGGATTGATTCATCCCTGCACACACAGCTGAGACCAAAATGGTGCACCATCTTGTAGATCGAAACAATTGTGACTCCTTCTTTGCAACAGTTTGTATTTAAAGGCACACATACTTCCTAGAGAGGTCTAGAATCCATCGAACTAGCACACCTTCCAATTCTCATCCCATCGAGAAATAGAAAGATTCTCAAATCTTGCCATTCCTAGTTAACATATCAAATATTATACCTTCTATATCCAAAATCTCGAGGAAATATCATAGGCCATGTGACTCCGCATTCTTGATAGTGATTTAGACTTTTATTACTCAACAAAAGCCCGATCATGCATCCATATTGGAAACAACTATGTCTTGGAGCATTCGATTGTTAGCAGCATGTGAACTCCAAGGTAGCTAGAATACTATCATGCACGTCTATCCAATTCCAGCTTTGATTATGTGGTGACACTTCTCAAGCTCGTCCTTCATGATCTGCCTTATATCCTCTGGCCATCCATCAGTTATGATTTCCTCGGTACCCGTATCCAAAGTCACCTCGAAATTGGCCAAATGGTCAGCTACCTTATTTGCCTCCCATAATATATGGGTGATTCTGTAGATTTGTATTCTGTTAAGGTACATTATTATGTCCGCTAGATACTGGGTTAGTGCAGGATCATGGGGGGCCAAAAAGTGGCGATGTGAAAAAAATAGCCTTTTCCACTCGCCTAAAAATGCAAAAAATCATGTTGACTTTTTGCTTGGCCTGGGTGTCAGTACACCTTAGCATGGTAAACACCTGGGCAAATCGGATATCCGATATCCGATAATATATATTATATTATATATCCAATTTTTATAGGTAATTTTAAATTAAAAAATAAATTATATATTATATTATATAATATATAATATATAAGATATCATATATTATATAATATAATATATTATATATTATATAATACGTATTATATAATATATCATTATATTAAATTAATAATATATTATATTATATAATACATAATATACAATATAATATAATATTATAATATATATTATATATTATTTAATAATAATATATTATATTATATTATAATATATAATATATATTATAATATAATATTATATTGTATATTATGTATTATATAATATATAATACAATATAATAATATATTATATATTGTATATTATATATTATAATATATTATTATATTATAATATATATTATATACTATAATATAATATAATATTGTATATTATGTATTATATAATATATAATATAATATAATAATATATTGTATATTATTTATTATATAATTTATATATTATATATTTTATAATATATAATATAATATAATATTATATTGTATATTATGTAATACGTATTATATAATATATTATTTTATTATATAATACATAATATACAATATAATATTATATAATTTATATATTATAATATAATATTATATATATTATATATATTATATTATAATATATAATATATAATATAATATAATATAATATAATATAATATAATATAATATAATATAATATTATATTGTATATTATGTATTATATAATATATTGTATATTATATATTATATATATAATATAATATAATATAATATTATATATTATATAATACATATTATATAATATATTATTATATTATATAATGCATAATATACAATATAATATAATATTATATAATATATATAATACATAATATAATATTATATATTATATATAATACATAATATACAATATGATCTTATTTAATAAAAATAAAATGATGAAGAGAAGATCAAACATCTCGATGAAAATGTGGGCCTGAAAATGTGGAATCATAGAAACGGGCTGCGACCTGTTTGACAAAATGCCTCATACAAATTTGATACTGTGAAACGTTTGATAGAAATCCTGAATCAAATATGAGCTCATGGAAGGCCAACAATACGTAAACTTATGTCAGCCTATGCCGAGATATGAAGCAATGGATAAGCGAAGGGAACAAACTGTTTGACAAAATATATTGAAGCAAATTGTGGTCACATGACACAACAGATGGTTCAAGGCTCGCCAGGGAGGACGAGCAAAAACCATGGCAGCAGCATCAAAAACGCCACAATAACAGCAAAAAGCCACGACAACAGCATAACGCAACCATAGTAGCAAAAGAAACCCGGCACCAGCAACAAAGGGTAAATTTTTTTTTACCGTGAGAGGAAGTTGAGCATTGAGTAACTTAGAGTGATGCAACGAAACATGCAACCAGGGTTACTAGGACCTGGACTTGTGGGAGTTAGGTGAGTTACGTGGCAGCTACAAGATGACATATCAAAGAATAGATGCTTGTTTGATGGAGTCTAGCGGTTTCCAGGTAGGCATCAGGATAAGGGGAGAGAAAGAAGATTCCTGCGACATCAGTTTGCATGCCGACTAGATCGAACACCATAGCCCTCGTTTGACATTTGTGAGGGGACACCACCGTTCTCACATTGTTCTCTATCTGAATCGCAGGCTAATCCTGCTAATCTCCCATCATATGTGACTTGGCCAAACAATACCCCATTGATAAACCTCAAATTCCTTTCAATCCCAAACACTCTCCCAATAAACAACTTGTGTCAAGGCACCCTTCAAACCAAAACAGATTACATAGAGCTCGAGAAAGAAAACCCCTTCCACATTAATTCCCGATCCACAAGCACTTAACTCAGATGCAGAAGGTAATGGGCAATGTCTAAATGAAACAACTAAAGAGGGTAGTTGGGCTCCAGTCTCGCAAAAGAACAAGATTGCTGCTAACACTAGAAAATTAGGCAAATCTGAAGGTGTGTATAAGATCATTTTGTCGGACCACCTTATTCAGCCTCGAATAGATCTGCTATGCGCCACAACCCTCATTGGTAAACTTCATTCTACTATTTCCTTTATGCAACTTTCATTTTGGGCTAAACAGAATTGGTTGGGCTTGAAGGATATTTTTTTGATGGATAAGCAGTCTCTCTTTTTTATTGCCATTTTTGATTCTAAAGAATATAGAAATTCTGTTCATAGATTTAAGGGATGGTTCTGTAAGGGTATTGGTATTATCACTTTGGCGTGGGTTCCAAATTTTAGCATGGAGGCAGTTCCCCCTCTTTTCATGCCTTTTTGGATTACTCTCTCGGGGTTCCCTCTTGAATATCGTGATCCAGATATTGTGGAAATTTTGGCTAACCAAATGGGTATTTTTATCAAGCATGATCTTATCCCATATGAACTGGCCCATTTAACCATTAGGGTATGCTTACTGCTAAACCTCACAAAGCCACTTCCCAAGTCCATTATAATGACTTCCTCCATAGGGAAATGGAATCAAGACATTTGCATATAGGGTACTAGAGATATTGATGACCGTATAGATAAATTGGGCCATTTTAATTCGCAGTGTCAAGGTTCGGGCATTGATGTTGTTAGGGTCTGCAAGGACTTTGTGACTGATTACCATAAATGCTCCTTTTATCAATCTGCTCCATCTCCTCCTTCTACAATAAATGGGACAACAAGTGTAATTAACTGCTCCATACCTCTAAACAATGTTGATAATATTGCAAGACTTTTCCAGGGTGCTCAGTTGTTTCAAGATGTTTCTCCTCTCTCTCTGATCCTCTCTCAATCCTTTTTGGGCTCTATGACTGACGCTTTGCTTCCAGCAAAAAAAAGAACAAAGCCCTCCAATTTGAAGAAATCTCCTCACTATCAGATTGATATTTCTAGTTTAAGTTCTCTGCAAAAAATTGGGGGGAGATACAAGAAAGTATCTTTTAAGATCCACTGCTCTTCAATCCTGGTTGATTGGTTGTACAAGAAAATATTTGCTTCCTCTCTCTTTAGGCAGCCCACTTCTTCTTATTTGAGTTTAACTTCTATGGGAAACTCAGACACTCAACTCCAAGAACTCTATATATCACAGAATGCAAAGGTCAACTTGATTCACAACTTGATGTTTAATTGTCAACCTTTCCATGTGATTCAACGTAGTCCTCCCATTCTCGGATCCTCATCGGATTCTCCAAATATTGAATTAATGGCACATAATATCCTTATCTCTGTTGCATCGAACTTGATAGATGAAATTGCTCTTGAGGAATTTCCAGAAATTCAGGGTGTCCCTGTTGTTGATGCGATACCTCTTGCTCTCAATACTTCACCACCCATTCCCTCATCCTTGTTAGAATCTAGTCATGTTGAACACCTTGTGGTTGAAGATAATTCATATCAGCCCTTTCAGCCTTCCACACAGCTTGACTTTGATTTTGCTCAACATCTCTCTCTTGTTCAAGTGGTTTCTTCATCTCCTCTGTTATATAAAACACCTAAAAAAAGAGGTCGAAAGCCAAAGTTTCTTAAAACCCAAGAAGAGATTGCAGCAGGTATCCAGACCACAATTGCAGATAAGTTTTCACCCCACACAAGGCCAAGAAGAACATGTTGTTCTTCTCGGATGCAATGAGGATCTTATCTTGGAATGTCAGAGGTTTGAATGCCTCTGACAAGAGGGGGCAGATCAAGCAACAGCTGGATTCCTCCCAAGCAGAAATCATTTTACTACAAGAAACAAAGCTTTCAGATGAAGCCACTCAAAAGATTTTTAAAAAATCAACTTTATGGGATTTCATACATATTCCTATAGTAGGGGCTTCAGGTGGTTTCTGACCTTGTGGAATACCAGGACAATCAAAGCAAAAACTTTGAGTCAAGGGACAAATTGGCATCTTATTCTTATTGAAAATTTTGATTTATCCTTTGTTCTCTTTAATATCTATGGCCCAATAGCTCCTCAATAGAAACATGCTCTTTGGAATACTATAACTTGTCAGATCCAATAGCAGGGAGTTCAGAAAATCATCTTAGGAGGTGATTTTAATGCCATCTTGTCTCAGAATGAGAAACAGGGAGGCAATCCTACAACACCTAAGGTGATTGAAGACTTTAGATCTTTTGTGTCTGATAATGCCCTTTTTGACATTTCACCTTCTAATGGTCAATTTACATGGACAAACTAGAGAACTTCCCTTCAAATTGCAAGTAGATTGGATAGGTTTTTCACTTCATATGAATGGATCCTTCAGAAATATACTTTCAGCTCTAAAATTCTATCGTTCTTCGGGTCTGACCATTTTCCTATCGAATTATGTCTAGATAAACATGAAGTTTTCCATCATAGATCTTCTTTTAAGTTTGAAAGAATGTGGTTTTGACACCCACATTTTCATGCTCTACTTCATCACTGGTGGGTGAGTGCTCCCTTCTACAGGGGGAACAAAATGTTTCAACTTTATATGAAAATGCAGTTTGTAAAAGCAAATATCAAAGTCTGGAATAGGAAAGTATTCAAAAATATCTTTGTAGAAAAAACAAAGGTAGAGAAGGAATTAAAGGATGTCAATGAACTTATCTTTTCTACTGGGATTAATCCAGAAACTTTCTTAAAGAAGAAGCATTTACAAAGCTACTAGGAAGAACTGTGCTCTAGAGAGGAGGAATACTGGAGACAAAAATCAAGGGAATTATGGCTAAAAGAAGGAGATAAAAATACTAAATTCTTCCAGGCTTCTGCAAAGATTAAGCAAGCTACATCTACTATATTTTCTATAAATGCCTCTTCTTCGGGGGAAAAATTAACTAATGAACAAGAAATTAGGGAAGAGGGTGAACTCTTCTATAAAAATCTTCTTGCTCCCTCCCCTCCTTTTGTTTCTGAAGGATTCTAGTGTCGACATATTGTTAGACTCCATTCCTTTTCTGATTTCACAACGTGATAATGATCATTTGATGCAACCTTTCTCTCTTGTTGAATTACAAGAGGTGGTATTTTTGATGTCTCCTGACAAGTCTCCAGGCCTTGATGGTTTCACCATACTATTATTTCAAAAGTGTTGGGACGTTTTAGGCTTTGATCTTTTAATGGCTTTGGAGGAGTCAAGACAAAAAGATTTTACTCTCAAGAACTTCAATTTAACCCATCTTGCTCTTATCCCCAAATCCAATAACCCTCAATCTTTTGCAGATTTTAGGCCTATCTCCTTATGTAATTCAGTGTACAAGATTTTCACAAAAGCTATCTATCTCCAGTTAAAATCCTTGATACCTAAAGTAATATCTCTTCAACAAGGAGGTTTTGTTCCTGATAGGGAAACATCAGAAGGTGCACTTGTGGCCCATGAAGTTCTGCACTCAATTAACTCTTCACAGTCCCCTGCTTTTATAGCTAAATTAGACATGTTGAAAGCATATGATAAAGTATGTTGGTCCTTTCTTTTGAGAGTGCTTAAAAAGTTTGGCTTTTTGGATAAGTGGTGCAAATAGATCAAAAATTGCCTCTCTGGGGCACATTTTTCAGTTATTGTTAATGGTAATCCTTCTAGTTTTTTTCGAGCCACCCAAGGGGTTCGACAAGGTGACCTGCTATCACCTTTTCTATTCATTATCATGGTAGAAGCTTTTATTAGATTGGTCAATAAGCAGTTGAGTCTGGGTTTCTGGAAGGGGGTATGCATCCCTAATACCTCATTTCTATCACCCACACCTTATTTGCAGATGATACACTTTTATTCGGCTGTTCCAATATACAAGAAACAATGCATATTAAGAAAATATTGGACATATATACTTCTGGATCTGGACAGAAAATTAGTGTGCAAAAATCTAAACTATTCATATTCAATACTTCTGAAATGGTGTCTAACAACATTATCCAGACATTGGTCTTTCTAGTGGATTCTCTTCCGTCATCATACTTGGGTATCCCTTTCTTTATGGGAGTAGGGAAACCTTCTTTTTGGAATTCTGTGATTGATAGATTAAAATGAAAAAAATCTGTGTGGAAAGCTAGATGGTTATCTCTATCAGGCAGAATCCTTCTTGTCAAAACTGTTTTGGCTACAATTCCAAACTACTACATTTCAGTCCTTCAAGCCCCGAAATCTATTGTCTCTCATATCGAGAAAATTATTTGGAATTTTATCTGGAAAGGTAATCTTTTAGAAGAGAAAAAGATCCCGCTTGTGTCTCTCAACAAAATGACTCCAAGCAAATCTATGAGCGGGGTGGGTCTGCACGATCTGTCAAAAAGGAATAAGGCCTTTGGGGGAAAGCTAGTTTGGAATATGTATGAAAAACCACATGCTTTATGGTGTCAAATTATGCAAGAAAAGTATTTAGATACTCCTACCCCTTCATGTATATTTACTATCCTTGATCCTCCATCAAGATATGCAGTTTGGAACTTCATGGTGGACTCTAGGAATGTGATTACTAGATACTTATCGTGGCAAGTACATAATGGCAAAGAAGTCAACTTTTGGCATGATTCATGGAGTGGTCTCCCCCCTCTTAATTTGGAGGAGTCCCTAGTAGATGTGATCCCTATATTTACTGCTCATTGGGGTTCACACCTTTATGATTACATAGATGATCTTGAGAAACCTTCAAATCGTGTCATTTGGAAGAAGCCAACTCTACTCCCAATCTCCCTGGGTCAAAAGGTAAATTTTTCTTTGATTCTCAAGAACCCATTATCTTTATCTCTAATGGTTTGGACAAATTGATATGGTGCCTTGCGAAGAATGGAAAGTACTCTATCAAGGAAGGGTATAAGGCAATTCATTAAATGTCTGTTCAATCCTATCTACAAAGAGCCTACAATTTTTGTTGGAATAATAGTGTTCTTCCCAAGGCAGGGATGTTTGCTTGGCTTGCTCTACATAAGAGAATACTCACCAGTGAGAGACTTGTTAAATTGAATATTGGACATCCATTTGCTTGTGTACTTTATGGTGAACACAGTGAAACGTTAGATCATCTCCTCCTCCAATGTGATTTTGCTCACTATTGTTGGATGTTCGTGCTTGATAAGCTTTCCTTTAGCACACCTCTTCTAGATAATGTATGGGATTTGTTCCAGTCATGGCCAGTCTTATACTCATCCTCTCTTTTTGCATGTATTTGGAAAGTGATCCCATCCATAGTAGTATGGTCACTTTGGTGGGAAAGAAATAAGTGTATTTTTAGAAAGCAAACATCTCCTCTTTCTGAAGTTTTCAATTATATTGAAAAATCAGTATCAGAACTGGTTAATGCTCAAGTTTCAAATCAGTTCAATTCAAATAGGGAATTTACTTCTTGGGATGGTCAAGTTATTAACTGCTGGAAGGGCATCCCTATTCCTGTATCACCTTGTCTTCCAAGAGTGAGAACTAGTAAAATTGATAGAAATGAAGTGAAATGGTGTCCTCTGGATTCAATGCATTTCAAACTAAATTTTGATGGCTCCTCGAAAGGGAACCCAGGTGATGCAGGGATAGGAGTATGCATAAGGGATCACACAGGATGTGTTTTAGTTTTGAAAGCTACTTTTATTCCGCCGGGTACTAACAACTTTGCAGAGGCATATGCTTTACTTGAAGGTATTCTACTAGTAAAAAAACTGAACATCTCATATATACACATTGAAGGTGATTCAACTATTATTATCAATGCCTGCATAAAGAGCAATATTGATAATTGGCAGATAAGATATTTACTTGAACAAGCATGGACACTAATTGATACATTTACAAACTTCACCATTTCACATGTGTATAGAGAAGGGAATCGGGTTGCAGATCATTTGACAAATATGGGAAGTTCCAAGGAGGAACTTAATATGATGGGTCCGAATTGTGATTTTGATTCTTATCCAATTCTTAAGGCAAAATTTTTGGAGGATATGGGTATAGGATAATATTACATATAGCTATACAATGGTCTTTTTCATAATGATATAAATTGGTATGTGTGATATTATAAGTGCAGGGTCCTGTTGTTTTGTTGCATCTGTATATTGTGAAGGGATATCGATTTGATAAGTGTGCTGGATTGTAGGTTCGATAAATTCATAAGTGAGACAGATTGTGGACTGCTATGTAAATGTGCACAACTCTCGTGATGTTTTGGTTTAGACTGCATCTTGTTGAATACATTCCAGAAAATATTCGATACTAGGGGATGTTTTATGGCACTCGGTATTTTGGACACTATAAGATATTGTATTTCTTGGCATATTTGAGATTTAAATCTCACAACCTTTCTATGTATTGTAGAGAAAGGATCAAAGTTTTTCTTACAGGTTCTTTTCTCTGGGAGCTCTTTGAATCAACTTTATATAATAAAATATATTAAGTGGCACCGCCACCTTGTTTTGAAAAAAAAAAATATAATATAATATGATATATTATAAAATAATAATATATTATATTATATTATAATATAATATTATATTGTATATTATGTAATATATAATACATAATATACAATATAATATTATATTATAATATAAAAAATATATTCTTATTTTATAATATATTATATATTATATAATATATAATATAATATAATACGTATTATATAATATATTATTATATTATATAATACATAATATACAATATAATATTATATATTTAAAATAATAATATATTATATTATAATATAATATTATATATTATAAAATAATAATATATTATATTATAATATAATATTATATTGTATATTATGTATTATATAATACGTATTATATAATATATAATATAATAATATATTATATAACACATAATATATAATATAACATTATATTATATTATATAATATAACATTATATTATATTATATAATAATATATTTTTTAATATATTGTTATTTTAAAATAATTTAACTGTAAAAAATGGATATCCGATTTCTCTGAGATAATAAAATAGGACTGTGACAGCCCGTGGGTTATTTTGTACCCATGGGTTGCACAAATTCAAGAAAATCCGATATCCGGTTGGATCCGATATCCAATTTTGTGACCCAAATTTACAAAAAAATCCAATAAAAGGTAGGATTTTTATTGTTTTTCATCATTTTCATTCAAATTTTTGTATTTTTTGAATGTTTATTTATTTTTCATTCAAAATATGTTTTTTTCATGAAAACTAGGTTTTTTTAAATCAAATATAAAATTGTTCAAATTTGTTAACTAAATTCAATTGTTTACATTCAATTAGGTTAAAAATAGGGGATAATAGTGAAAACATTGATCAACCACAACCACAACAACCAAACCCTCCTGCACAAAACCCTCCTTTGCCAAACCCCCCCTCAATTTAGTAATTAATTGCAAAAAAATTGAACCAATTGAGGGGGATTGCAGATGTCTATCGTATGATCCCTCGCCTAAACCCAATGTTTGATCCCCTCACATCCATCATAAAGAGTATAGAAACCGTCACTGAGGAGCACAATGCCGCTCTTTTGTGGCAAGATTCTATGAGGGAAAAATATGCAAATGGCTTGTCCTAAAAGAAGATCAAGGATCTCGAGATATCCAAAGTCGACATCGCCGCATTGTTTGTGAATCCCTGCATTGGTCAACCCATAGACCCCCCCAAAACAAAACTTTCTATTAAATGGTGCACAAATGATGATATTGTGAAATGTTTTTGGGATCGTTGGTGGATGGTTTTCAATAAAACACCCAACAACAATTTTGATGTCCCTTTCTACTTCATCAAAAAATTGTATGCTGAGTTTGTTTTAGGAAAACATGTGAACTACTTTGACATCCAACCTTTCTAGGGTGTGGGTTTAGGTATGCCCTAAGATAGACCTAGGGCAGTCAGAGTTGTCCAGGGCCCATATGTCCCCCCCCTCCTGTTGATCCCCCACCTCCAGTGCAACATCCAGATATCATTTATGAGGCGACGTCACTGACCATATCGACTATTCACTCTTTGAGTAGCCTTTTGGTTTCTTAGGCTGGGGCAATAGCTCAGGCTTCATTTTATGGTAGTAGTGCATCTAGTGGTGTTTCTATGTCCTCCTCGACTCCACACATTTGCGTGTCCCATAGTTGTGTCATGTGTGGGAACCTATGCTTGGGTCCAGTTGGACAACCTGTTGATCCTCCTGGGCACATTGCAGATTATGAGGTGCATGAGATGCAAGATGCACTGGATGTTATGACAGGGACTAGAGGATACCCTGGAGATTCCTTGCATGCCAGAGGCGAGGAGGCACCTTCATCATACGTTGATGATGTAGTGGTAAGATTTCTATTTTCACAGTTCATTCTATATTTTGAATTTTTATAATCTAGATAATATTAAGCACTAATGTTTATTTACATGGTCTATTTAACAGTTGATGACAGAGGAGGAGTTGACATAGATCTAGGAGGGCACCTTGATGACTATTTCATTTGGCCTTGATAGCTTTACGATACATATATTATTGCACCTAGTCATTTGTATTTTATTGTACATACATACTCATCATTTATATTGGTATTAGTTAGATTATGTAGTAACTTGCATGTATATCTTATTTTACTCTTGTAGGGCAAAAGTAGCATGAGTGTGGGGCTATGTGATTCAGGATCTGGTAGTGCAACTAGAGACAAGGGAAAGGTAATTGAATGCAAATATGATTGAATAAATAGTTTAAATAACTTATAATGATTATACACGTCTAGACATAGATTGATAGTTTCACATACTTGTTGTGTATATGTACAAAAAATTATTGGCTTCTCATCCTTGTTGAATACACCCACTATACCTGAAGATGATGAAGAAGAAGAAGAGATGATTTGGGTACATGTGTTTATTTTATTTTGTGTTTAGTAGATATAATTCATTATTATCAGTGACAATTATATGTTAATTTGTATCAATGTCATGTTTGTGAACATATGTAGGTTGTGTATGAAAATAGTGAGAACATACCTCCTCTATCGAAGACATACATCAAGAGTCCTCCAAAGCCGAAGAGAAAACGCGGAGATGAGGTAAACAAGAATAGTTCAATTATAGTTCATTTTTATGTTAACTTTTTGAATGTGAGTTATACAATATAGCTAATCTTAATTGTGGTTTGTTTTTTCTTATGCAGGATCCTTCAGAGCTGAGCAGTGTGGCGAAGAGGATCGATTTTGATGATCCATCAGTAGCTTAGGATGTTATAGATAGTTTTGGGATGCTTACATGTCTAGTTGGCATGTACATTTTGTATATGGACATACATTCATGTATATAGACATACATTTTGTTTGAGTTGGCGTTTATGCCATATTTGTGTATGGACATACACTTGTAATCATTTGACATTTTCATATATACAAAAATTGATATTTGATCATATAAATTGTTGCTCAAGTGTGCATGGTGTTATCATTTTAAACTTTAATCTTCAATCCAATAATTAAGAATGGTTAATAATGGCATTTAATGAACAATAGAATTCATTTCATTTCATCGTAAGTGTTGTTTGTATAATCTTCAGATTATATATACTTCATTTCATCTAAATCAAAAGTGTTAAATTTGGTTGCCTTTGGAAACTTCACCAAATTTAATGACCTCCTTTCTCATCAGGCCACCATGAGGTCAAATTTGGAAGACAAGTGTTTTGATGGATTCTTAATGTAAATAACATGAAATATAATCATTTTTTTATGTAATAAGGTCATCTAGACCAATATTTGTTATGTTTAGTCATAGGTTACTCATGCTGGAAGAATTGCTCAAGATTGCTCAAAAGTTGTAAAAAGTTATCAATGGGGGATCATGTGTCGAAATGATTCATCTCGGTTTTTCAATATTCCCTACGGTTTTATTAGGGCAGCATTTTTTTAGTTGGCGAAAAAATCGTCAGTCTCATTCAATCAAATGTTGTCGTGTTGCCAATTTATCGTTCTGCTCGTCGTGATCACGAACCATCGGTTCCAAAATGTCTAGTTAGGCATTCTTACCCTATGCGTGCTCCTATTTCCCCCCCCCACTCGGTCGAACACTTGGGGTCATACCCTACCAACATCATCCCTTGAGCGCCCTAAGTGCTAAAAATTGTCAAACTTTGATGGACCCTAACTCGAAATCTGTGGCACCTATGAACGAATCGTTTGAATCTACGGGGCCACAAGAGGGGTCCCTACAAAAACCTATCTTGGTTTTTCAATATTCCCTACGGTTTTATTAGGGCAACATTTTTTTAGTAGATGAAAAAATCATCACTCATTCAATGAAAAAATATAGATAAACAAGCATTACATTGTAGACACATAATGATCATTAATATTCCCATGTATTGTATACACACAATTACCATTACACTTGCATGTGACATCCATGAATGAATATGAAAACATGATTTTTCATCATTATCAATACAACTACACCAATGTACTCATGTACAGATACATTGTATATCATCAATATAAGTAAACTAGTTTGCTCATGGACATCGTATATCATCATAACAAAGATACATCAATTCATATCCATATACAAATACAATATCCCACTTTGTCTACATCAGACATCCTCATGTCCTAAGAGAAAAGCTTACGTAGAGCAATGCTTGCATATAAATGAAGAACAAAATAAGCAACCTTTTTATGCGGAATGAATGTGCTACAAGAAACAAATAATAACACTTAATCCAAATTATTTTGTCAAATTATAAAGACGTACTAGATTGTATAATTACTAAACTTACCAGTTTCTCTGCAAAGTCTGCAAGCATAACTTTGAAGAAAGACGCATGTTGATTAAAGCCCTACGCACTACATTTCTCATTGCATTCTCTGCATGGTTGAAGACGATGGTAGATATTGTCATTTCTGAATGGCAATACATTCACTTGACATAGTGTGTAAAAGTTTACAAAATTTAATCACATTGACAAAGTGAGAGACTTAGTGTTTACACACAAAATTTAATCTCATTAATGCACACTGAGCATATGGTGTTGTGTTTGGCTGTAAATTTTTGTAGTTCTTGAAAAGAAAACTGAAAAAGTAGCTAAATATTAATAACCCCAAGGAATATGTACCATCACCAAGAATAAACTAGTCAACGATGAATGATCTAGCATGAACCTGCATTTTTAAGAATTGTTAGTCTATACATAAAATGCATGCATGAATATAAAGGCTTTATGATAATCACTTAAACTGAAATTCATGATAATAAATAAAATGGTGGGATTATATACTGTAAAAATACGTCCCTTCGAATTATATCGAGTGAACCCACTATGTTGATGCAAAAATCATAATGTGATAGTGTTGTATATCATCAAAAAGACCTGCATGAGCATAAAGGTTTTGTGATAATTATATCATAAAAAAATGTCAAATAGTGTTTTCTATTATCAAAAATTATAATGCTCATCAAATGCATGATAATAAGTCATTTTGCAAAAATACATCCTTTCGAATTATATCGAGTGTACCCGCTATGTGCATGCAAAAACCATGCTGCAAAAAAAAAATGTTCATCAATAGACCTGCATTTTGAACACATCCTTAATATACATGTAACAAACTTGAACATTAAGGTTTTATGATCATTGTTTGAAATGAAATGCATGATAAAAAAATAAGACACCATTAAAGACCTACTACTCAAGTGTGCCTGAAGGGTAATCTCTTTGCTTAAGAGTATCCAGTATTGCTTCATGATCAACAGTAGTCACTATCCATAACTCTTTGGTGTTTGATTTTTCTTGATGCTTCAACAACTTGACATTTGTAGCTATAATAAGGTGTGAATACATGAGAATGGTTTTGTGTCTCTCATAGTCTTCAAATGCAGGTATGCCATTCTTTCTAATCATGTATGTTTGCAACCAAGTTTCCACAACAACAATTGAAATTGTAGGATATGTGAACCCATCATCATCTATCACTGGTTGTGTTAGCTTTTTTTTCCTTGTACACGTCATGCCAACCAATATTTTGATCTCTCTTCATTCCCTTGCGGTGCAACAACTGCAAAAACATGTCCTGGCTGCACAAGATTTGATAGATGGTCATACTCAAGTGAAATTTCCATGTCATCATTTGACAAGGATATTATTTGAGATAATGGAGTTAGATATTGTGGAACCCACGTATCAACCCACTCACTTGACTTGCACTGATCCCAATGACACCGAACACAACTTTGACAAAAAAAAGCCAACGCTCGTGTCCAAATGGTCCATGTACTTGCAATTGAGCTGAGAAATGAATGCATATTTGAAGAATATTTAATTGTTTGACAATCCAATTTGTCTCCCACTATGCCCTCCTCAACCAACCAAAAGAATCTGGTCACTACTGAATCAAGAGTACCTCCATGTGACAATGCTGAACTATACCAATCAACAATAAAATGTGCATCAAAGAAATTTGCACCTGAAATTATCAATTGCTCCTTAACTAGAGCTCTCTTCAAACATGCACTTGCTCCATCATGCTCCCCCTTCCCATGCCCTGCCTTAAAAAACACCAAATATGAGGTATACACCTCTCTACATGCATTCTACTGAACCAATAAAACATACAGGCATTATTGAATTGACCCATATAGTTATTTGACCATATGAGATGCTGATCAATTGCAATACCTTTCTCATGCAAGAACTCAAAAAAATTCTCGAAAAAATGTTGCACATACTCGGAGGAGTGTGATCTATCATCAATCAAATAAAAATGATACTCCCTGATTATCTTCCTATCCTTTTCTATACTATCAGGAGCATGTCTATATGTAATGTGAACAAAAATAGCAATCTAGATTGAATTGTAGTACTGAGACTGTACCTCATTCTGTGGTTGCAATGTATACTTCTCTGCAAAATAAACCACCGATATAATAGTGCCAATCGGGAAAGAGTTCTTACACATCCTGAACTATTGATCCAACCACTGTGACCTATGGGTGTGCCTTGCATACTTGTAGAAAAGTTTTTCCTTAAAATCCAAAATAAAATCAACACTGAATTCTCTTGAGACTAATTTGCATCTAGAACCTTCATCTCCACTATTCAAAGTATATTTCACTGTCTTATATCTTTTTTTCTTAGCATAATTATTTCCAAACTCGTGTTCATTGCCCTCATGAAAACATGAAACAAACTTTGACAACCCACCACATTGTGAGCACTTCTCATTCAAACAATCATTTGTATAGAAATAGCAGCCATCATCTCTAGGGCATAAAATAGATCTTGCAAGTCTCTTGATGATCTTAGAGATATCATTGCACCACACTCTTGCAACATCTCATTAGTATGCATCGTAGAACAAATATGGCATAAAAATTCATGGTACATTGAAAACTCCACATGATGTTGCAACAACAAGTATTACGAATATTAAGAGGTACACAATAAAATGGCTTCAAAGATTCAAAGGCCCTTTGTGATATTTGGAAAGTTGGATGTACTTCAAAAAAAAAATTGTACAACATTGTTTGGCTTGATTCCAAGAAATGTTTGGGATGCGGTGTGCGGTCTTGGTTCCTTATTCTTAATTTCAAAACATCCTTTACATTGGGTGATACTCTTGAATTAGAGTACTAAAATTTTTGAATTTTCTCCTTCACATTGTCAGTCAACTTTCTATCAACACGTGAAAGCCTCCCACTAAAAGCCCATGTATCATGTTGAAGTGGATCGTCAAGTCTTTGTCTTCGTGCAAGTGTTTTATCCAAAGTTTTATTGTTTATGTTCAAATCAACACAAGTTTGTCTCATTTGATGAGCCTTCCTCAGTTGATGGGTTACTAAGGAGGTTGTAATCACTCTTCGAGTGGCTCTCTTATCTCTTTCCTTGGTATTATTTCCAATAGAATTGAGAGCATTAAATATATTTTTGACAATAATAAAATTTCTCTCCATCTTCTTGTTCATACTAATCTTCAATTTGTTTAGCAATGGTCTCATCTTTATCATCTTTAGCAATTGAACAAAAAGTTGGCATTGCTTGGTCAATGTCTTATTGCTAAAATTTTGGTCGAAAAGTTGTGTAGCCCACAATCGAACGGTTCTTGTTGACCTCTTCCTTTCAAGATTCACAATAATGTTCTCATTAATTTCAAGTAACCATTTTGGGGTTCTTGAAGGTCTTGGATTGGAATTTGTCTTTCATCCATGAGAGGGTCTTCATTTCTGAAGTAATTAGGTGTTACATATTGTTCAATTGGTTGAGAAATTCTACCTTCAATGTCAAAGTTTTCCACATTTTCACCTCCAATGTCAAAATTTTCCACATGTTTACCGCCTATGTCAAAATTTCCTACATTTTCACCTCCAATGTCAAAAAAATTCATACTTACACCAAAATTATGGACACCTTGATTGTCAACTCCCAAATTTTCACTCTCCACTCTCACATCATGTTGAGCATTTTCATTATCACTTTCAACATTTTCAACATGTTCAACATTTTCACTTTCAAAATCTACATTTTCATTTTCAATAACTTGTTCAACATTTTCAAATTCAATTTCCTCTTCACTTGAAGTAACATTAGCAATATTTAATATACCTTGTCTTCTCCTCCTATGACCTTCTATATCTCTTTCTCTATACACTTGAATTTAATCATTTGAAAGCTTTCTTTTGCGTTTAGACTTTTGACGACTACTACTCCCCTTTTATCTCGACAAAGATGCTCCTAAATGATTGACAATGTAAGATTTAACTTTAAGAATCTCTCAAAAGCACAAATTTGTCTCAACCTATGATTGTCGACAGAAACCAAAATGTGAAGAATGTGGGCCGTTGGAATCCACAAAATGGCCCACAAGGCTCTTTTTTATTTACAGAAATTGGATATTTGATTTTAATGCATAAATTTGGGGTCCCTAAAATAATTCCCATTGCCGCCTTTTTTTTACTGCTGCCACATTAATGATAGTGGTATTATTGGATATCTGATTTGAGTACTCATATTTTAGAGAGATAGATTAGTGGAGGGGGAGAGAGATATTAGGGGAGAGAGGGGGGATGGGGTAGGGGGAGAGAGAGATTAGGGGACAGAGAAAGATATTAGGGGAGAGGGAGAGAGAGAATAGGGAGAGAGAGAGGGATTAGGGGAAAGGGGGAGAGAGAAATATTAGGGGAGAGGGGGAGAGAGAGATTAGGGGAGAGAGGGGGGAGGAGGGAGGGGGGAGGGGGAGAGAAATATTAGGGGGAGAGAGAGAGAGATTAGGGGAGAGGGAGAGAGAGAGACTATGGGAGAGAGAGAGAGAGAGAGAGAGAGAGAGAGAGAGAGAGAGAGAGAGAGAGAGAGATTAGGGGAGAGGGGGAGAGAGATAGATTAGGGGAGAGGGAGAGAGAGAGACTGGGGGAGAGGGAGAGAGAGACTAGGAGAAAGGGGGAGAGAGAGATTAGGGGAGAGGGCTCATATGACCCCTTAGAACCCATAATAACCCAATATGGTGTCATAAGGGGTCATATTGTGTCCTAAGGGGTCATATGACACAATATGACCCATAAAGACATAGTTTGGTGTCATAAGGGGTCATATGTTGTCTTAAGGGGACATAAGACCCAATATGACTCCTTAAGACACAATATAACCCATATCGACACCATATAGTGTTGTAAAGGGTCATATTGTGTCCTAAGGGGTCATATGGTGTCTTAAGGGGTCATATGACACAATATGACCTCTTAGGACACAATATGACCCATAACAAAACAATTTGGTGTCGTAAGGGGTCATATGGTGTTCTAAGGGGTCATAGGACACAATATGACCCCTTAGGACACCATAGGACCCATAACGACCCAATATGGTGTCATAAGGGGTCATAGGTTGTCCTTAGGGGTAATATGGTATGCCATGACCCCTTACGACACCATATGACCTCTAAAGACACCATATGGTTTCATAAGAGGTCATATGACCCATAACAACACCGTATGGTGTCAGAAAGGGTCATATTGTGTCATAAGGGGTCATATGGTGTCTTAAGGGGTCATATGACATAATATGACCCATAAAAACATAATATGGTGTCGTAAGGGGTCATAGGACACAATATGATCACTTAGGACACCATAAGACCCATAACGACCCAATATGGTGTCATAAGGGGTCATATGTTGTCCTTAGGTGTCATATGGTATCCATTACCCCTTCCCCCTCCCTCTCTCTATCTCTCTTTCTCCCTTCCCCCTCCCTCTCCCTCTCCCTCCCTCTCCTCTAATCTCTCTCTACCTTCCCCCCTCTCCCTCTCTCTCTCTCTCTGTCCCCCCTAATCTATCTACCTCTTCCATAATCTCTCTCTCCCTCCTCCCCCCCCTCTCTCTCTCTCCCCTAATCTCTCTCTCTCTCTCCCTCTCCCTAATATCATACACTAATATATTTATAAATTAATATATTGTATATTAATATATTATATACTAATATATTAATAAATAATAGATTAATTATGTGCAAATTTAGTTATTAAAATCGGATATCTAATTTCTGTTGTACAAATTTCAAACTTGAAATTTTGGCTCGGGTTGGCTTTGGGATTTGGCTTGGAAGTGACAATCCTGAAAGTCAATTGAAAAAACATGTTTTTTAGTATTCCTTGATTTTCTAGACTTTACATTGGTGGCTGACAACTTTTTTTATAGCCAAAATTGATAAAACAAAAAGGGTTTTTTAAGGACGTTCTCACCTTTCCAATAATATAAGGCTTGTCTTATTTTGACTTTAATAAATAATTATTATTTATTTTCTAATTGAATTCTGACAAAAGTCCTAATTGATAAACTGATTAAAAAACACTCATAACTTTCAAACGGTATAACATTTTTTGAATCCGAAACATGCGTCACATCCTATGTTTTGTCTACTATAGGGAAAATTAAAAAAAAATGAATTTCATAAGGTTTTGACCAAGTTAAGGTGGTCAGACATAGGAGTTTCTGAATTTCTGAATTTATGAAAAGCTGTAGTAAAAAAATCATAAATAATTATTTACTTTATAAAAAAATATTAAAAAATACATGTCACATCCGGACATGAGTCTAATACTTATATTATAAATCTTATAAAATAAAATTATGATTTGATTGTGATTAGGGTGGTCAGACACACACCTACTTCTTATCTTTTTACTGAAATTTTAGTACCACTGCATTGAAATTTGAAATTTTCATCAAATAGGATTTTTTTTTCCAAAAAACAACTAGTAGCTTAGATACTAAATTCAATTTTCTATACATTCTCTTCTTACATATTTTAAAAATAATGTTCATAGCTTATTCAAATTTTCATGACAAGTTGTATAACTCTAATTTTCTGAAATTTCATTGCCACTTAAGGGCCTATTTTGGCTTACCATGATCCCGCAGATACCCTACTGATGAAGCTTCCAGTTGGGAATTGAGTCATTTTTTATGGCATTGATTAAAATTTGTGAATCCCCTGTTGCCACCGCAGACCCAAAGCCTTGGTCAACACAATACTTAAGACCTCTCACTAGAGCATCCACTTCCACCTCATTATTGGAAGCAATACCCAGGTTACGAGATATATTGCACAAAATATCCCCTATGTTATTCCTAATAATACATCCATAACCAACATTCCCAGGGTTACCTTTTGCAACCCCATCAAAATTGAGTTTGATCCATCCAGCCTCAAGGGGTACCCAACATGCATTTGAATGTTTCATGGATTTGGATACCACATTGATGTTTGGAGGAGTAAGAGTATCCCATTCCATTTGAATTTTTTTGTCTCAGTCTAGAATATATTTAATCTTCCTGCAGTAGAATTTTGAGTTGCTACTTTGCTAATACATAATTTTATCTTTTCAATGACCTTTTCAACTGTGGATTCTTTTTCCTCAAAGATTCTCCTATTACGTTCTTTCCAGATTTGCCATATTAGCATTGATGGAGAGATTACCCACAAAGCCCCCAATAAATATTTTTGGTTCAGAATAGGCCAACTTCTAATCCAAATTTTCAGACTAATTTTAGAAGATCAAACCCACCCTAGGCTTTGGCATAACCAATTCCAATATTGTCTAGCAAAGGGACAGTCTGGTAACAGATGATTAATTATTTCCTCATTTTTTTTGCAAATAACACATATGCTTGGTCCACAAATGTTGTAGAGATTCAAAATTTCTTCAGTGAGAATCCTCTTGTGGAAGGCAGTCCATAGAAATGTTTCAGCCCTGGGAGCCACCATCTTATCCCAGCATAGTCTCGAGGGCCAATCACCCTTCTCTCATTCCAACCTTTGAATAAGATAGCCAAGTTTGGCAGAATATTCACCAGACTAGGCAGTACACCGAATGATTTCATCTTACATACTCCTAATTATAATTCGCCTTCTTTTCAAAACCTCAGTTTGCTTCCTCTAATCATTCTCATCCATACTATCAATTTGCATGTTACTCTATTTGTATGACCCGCTTTCTAGGGAAGATTCCTTGACATAGTCAGCCACATGAATTCCATTTTTGACTTTAGCCTCATTTAACCAATCCTTTCTATCAAATAGATTGCATAAGCTTTCGTGCCATCCCAAAAATCGAACCAAAACCTGGCTTTTTTCCCATTCCCAATCTTCCAGCTTAGATGATCTGTAATTAGGTGCCTACATTCCATCATGAACTTCCAAACAACAGACCCTCCATTCGGACCAATGATAGTGAGGACTCTATTGGAATAATCAGTATCCAAGTATTTTTTACGCATGATTGAAGACCATAATTTCTCAGGGTCTCTGTATATTTTCCAAATTAGTTTTGCACCCAATGCATAGTTCTGAAGTTCTAATCTTTTGAGTCCAATGTTAGGTCCCGAAGACAACTGAGAGTGGGGGGGGGGTGAATCAGTTGTCCAATAAATTCAAACCAAAATTAACTTAACCAAAACTTAAAGCTTAATACCGGTAAACCAAACTTTATGCCGATAGATAGTTTTATCAGTTAGTTGCAGTACCGGTAAAGATTAGTGCATGAAACAGAAAGACGATAACATCCACAACACATAACATAGATATTTGTACGTGGAAAACTTGTAAGGGGAAAAACCACGGTGGAAAGCCTTACCCACAATCAAATGATACCACTGCAGATAGTATGTGTGTACAATATGGAGTCTGCACATGCAGAAAGGCCAGCTGCCTAGAGTTCACTGCTCAATCACAAAATGGGAGTCACACTGACTACAATTGGATGGTTAAATCCAATGATAATGTATTGCACAAAATAACATCTTCATATGCTGGATTCAGTACTGGTTTAGCTCTGATATGCCTTCTTCAAACCTTCCTTCAATCTTGAATGATGTCTATGTGTATATATTTGCTTATATTCACATATACCTTATTACAATCCTTTTTCCAATCCCATATCAATCTCACAAATGAGATCTTCCATTTATACCATAACCTAAGATCAATTGAGTAGGTCGGCTCACTAAATATATTACAATAAAATCATTTACAAATGAATCAATATCTGATGCATCATGTCAGCTCAATGCATTTACAATAATAACAAATCATCTTCATAATGTGTCGTGCTGATCTGGAATAGATATGCTTGCTGGTGCATAACTTGGACCTATTTGCTGGTAACAACAAATATGCAAACCCAAATAGACCAATGAACAAATCATCATAACAAATTGTTAGAGTATTCGGGTATTTACTTGTGTAGACGTATGAAAATGACCATATTCCTAAATGAACATTTTATGTTCATTTCTCTATTTAATTAAATCCAATTTAATTAAATTACCCACATTCTTCTATTTAAATTAAGTAAATTACTCAATTTATTTAAATTAAATTCACTAGACTTCTTTTTACCATTTAATGAATAAATCATTTTATTCAATTAAATCCCTTCTATCCACTTTTAATTAAATTCAAATTTAATTAAAAAGTTTATCCTAAATTGAATAAATCTAATTTATCTGATTGCAACCAAATTGAATTAAATTAACTTTATTTCAATTAAATCCTATTATCCCTCCATCCACTTGCATTCTCCTACATCTCCCACTTGCATTCTAAAACCTATTCCTAATTTCTTCTAGACCCTTCTAATCACTTCTAAATTAACCTAACCCATCTTCTAAACTTTGTTACATCCCTAAACAAAGGGAAGTCACTTCTCAAACCCTCAAAGTCTTCAATAACCATTAAAGGCTCCAAGTCTCCAACAACTTTCTCTTACAAACCATTAATGGTTAACTCAACCCTCTAGCATGATTAGAGACTTTCTCTAAACTCAACCTCCATGTAACCCAAGGGTCTCATCAAGCATTCATTGCTTTGACCATGGTTATCCCTTAATCATTTGTACAAGAGTTTATCCTTGGATTAAAACTTAATCCAATGGGTAATCTTAACTTAAGCTTGACCCTTACCCTCTAGATAACCATGAGGTCTTCTCAGGCATTTAATGTCTCCAACCCCTTTTCTCAACCAGTCTTATGTTGACATTTGTCACCATTTCATTGGTGCAAATTGCAAACATGGATTCCCAACTTTCAAACTTATCCCTTGATTAACTCTTTCAATCCTGACCATCCATTGCCCTATTTTTGCTATAAATAGAGCTCTCATCCCTCCATTTTGAGAATCCAAGTTTGTAGTATCATACTTATGCTCAAATACATTCAAGCTTTCATTTCATATATGCTCATCATTTAGCCTCTCTTTAAAGTAGAAATTAATCTAATATGCATTTTAGAGTATTTCTATTATCATCAGCTTAAATCATTAACTAATATAGCATGCTAGGATAGTTTGTTTACTAACCTTGTCATCTTATAGTTAGTTTATTGCATTTCTAGAATCATGCATAGCTTAGAATGCATCTCATATTAAAATCAACAAAAGCATCCCTCGTTCTTGCATTTGTCATCCCTAAACCATTTTGCTCAGTGATCTGAGAGCAAAAACTTTGGTTTGAGGGACTGTGTAAGATAGAGAACCATGAGACCAACCTTGGGAAGCTGAGTGATACTTCATTACTCCATAACTGGCACCAAGAAGTCCTGTGAGTGTGTGTGCAAGGCTCCATAGAGCTTCATTTTTCACATATTGAGTTCTATCGACCCGCTTTACCCGCATACATTTCTAGCGTCCACCGTGGGGCATTACCCCATATATCTAATCGGTTTTGAAATATATCCATTTTTGCAGGTCTGCGGAAAATAAAAATCAGCGCGTGGGAATCATTCCCTAACGCATCTAGCTAACAGCCTAGCGCATCCAGTTTCCTGTTCAGTGTGTGGGGTCCATCACCTAGCTCATAAAGTCCATTTATTAGCGCATAAGAAAACTAATTTTTCCTGTAGGTTTCAGCGCGGGAGAAAAATTGAGCAGCGTCTCTAGTACACAGAGTAGCGCATCCCAAAGACAGTATAGCACATCACTGCTTTATTCTAGCGCATTACTATGATTTTGTAGTGCATACAGTTTGTTCTGTAGCGCATCACAGACCAAAATAAGAAAAACAAACATTGTAATCGAAAGTTAGAAATTAGACTTGTAGAAGTCCACCGAGGTATCTAACTGGTTATTTGGCAAGTTTCTAATAACTTCATTGCAGATAGGAGCTTCATCTTAGGATTAAGATAGATTGTTACTAACTTACCTATGTTAGTTTAAAATTTGATTTTCGTTTCCTAAAATTTGAACTCACCTTGTTTTTAGGCTATAAAAAGAACCACTATTAAAATTTTTCTTGCTTTCATAGGAGAAAACCTTTATTTTAGGCTCTAAAAAGAACAACACAAACTTTTCTTTTTGCAAACTTAGCTCTAAAAAGAACCTCACCATCCTTTGGTGTATAAAATGATTCATTCTTAAAATTTTGCAAAGGCAAGAACCTCACTTACGAAGTTTTGTTCAAAATCAAAAGAGGGAAGTTATTCCCCTTTTTCGATTTTCTTTTGTTGACCACATCGATAAATTTGCTTTGCTGACCAGATTCTTTCACTAGATTAAATAATCATTGCTTTGAGAAACTAAAAGGAACACCATGCTTTTCTTGGAGCAACATCTCCAAGTAGAGGTTAGTAAATCACTAAATTGAAGGTTTAAAAAGAATTTTTGATTGCCTTGAATCGAAAGAGGAAGGTATATGCTCTCCCCTTAACTGGGTGATCAAAAAGCCAGACCTTTCTTAAAAAGATTTCTTTCCTTCAAAGCATTTACATCTTTTAGCAGGCCTGCCTTCCTGAGGAGTTGAAATCAACTCTTAAAGCCATTTACGACCGATGTGAAGGGAACGACCTAAGTGGGGAACGACTTTGACACCAAGTATTCCAACCCACTATAATCAAAAGTGAAAAGTGACGAAAGTCCTTTTCAATGGTTGCGCCCAGCGATTAGCCTTCCCCCAGTATCCTCGAGATATGTAAAGCCTTTGTTCTAAAGGTTGGGAAGCCTCCTGAGGGAGTTTATCACTAACGGCCAAACATGAAGCTTGATTACGAGCCATAGAAATAGAAACTTTGAACCGAGTCAGTAACCAGACATTTATAACATCATAGTGCAAGGGTGGGGAAGAATCCGCCCCCAAGATTACTGATCATATAGCTCCCAAGATAACTACTCAACTGTGAAGCGATTCACTTTGGGTTAATTTCTGGCAAAAGGCAAAAAATGGGCGCCCTCTAGGGGGTGACACGGCTGTTTGAGCTGACGGAGTATCAAGACTAGTGGGCTATGATGTTATTTATGACCTTTGAATAAAGAGTCTTTCTGAAGTGTATTATTCATATCCAAACCTGTTAAAACATTGGGGATTTGAACACATCCTCACAGAACATACACTTTTTGTTAGATTAGGCAAAATGGTTGTACTTTTTGTGCTATGCTTACATTTATTACTTCAGAAAATCATCCATCTAAACTGAAAAAACTCACAATCAAAACCAAAAATTGCAGAAAAGCCAACCAGAGGTAAAAACAGAATAGATTAGCGCGTAGGGACAACTCCTTAGCACGTAGGGTAATTCAGTTAGCACATCAAACCATGCAGTTAGCACGTTTGTTCCAAATAGTAGCGTTTTATCCCAAAATCAAAACAGTGTTAAAACATTTAGCGCATCAGCGTAGTGCGTAGCAACCAAACATTAGCGCATCAAGTTTAAAAGTTAGCGCGTCACAGACCCATGTTAGCGCGTAACTTTTTAAATAGGCAGGAAACAAATTTTGAACAGTCAAATCTTTAGCGCGTGTCTGGGGGCAGCCTCGTGCGTGTGGTCATTCATTTAGCGTGTGGAGTTATTTTGGTAGCGCATTTCATCTTTGTTTTGGCGCATGACCAAAAACATATAGACAGGGGGCAAAATAGTGAGGAATTTTAAATTTTTTTGAAAACATTTTCAGAAGCCTTTTTTCATCAGCAACATTTTTCATCAAAACGAATTAACGGAAACAAGAATTTAAAAGCTATTTCTTGAGCCAAATTTGTGTCAAAACAAACGTTGTAAAAATCCAAAACTAATCGCACGGTAAAACATATCTATCTTATCATAATCCAGAAACCTCATCATAAGTATCAACAGAATCCTTTACCATCTTACGGATTTCATCTCAAAAACACTTGTTTAACAATTTCAGGCTGTCAAATCTAGTCTTCATATCGGGAGGCTTTTATCCATATCATTTGGCACACTTTATCATGAAGGGGCATCTAAACCTTCATTTTGATAGAGTAAGACTTAATATTTTTCAAAACAAGATCAACTGAATCCAAACAAATCAAAGGAAACCATTGATCACTCATGCATGACTAATCCCCATATTTTGAGAAGAAAGAACCTTTATCGTAACATCACCTTGAAGAAATAACAACCTAGTTTTTCCAAATTCATCAAGAGAAATAAGTTTTTATACATCAATCATCAACTCTTCAAATCTCATTGGGTATTCCTTCATCACGTCAAACGTTATATCCAAAACAAATCCAACGAATTTGACAAAGAGCCTTTAAAAACAAGAGCATATTGTCAAAAGTCCGCTTTTAATCAAATCATAAACCGCAGAGGAAAGATCAATCCAACATTCTTGCCTGACGAGTGTATCACTTATAACACACCTTGACCAGAACCACCCACTCCTGAGCAACATGTCAACGAGGGTTTTGTCTCCTTCGTCACTGAAAGTTTCTACTAAAATGCCTGTTACTCGCTCTCAAAGAAACCAACAAAGCGAGACACACACAGAGTCTAGTATGAATAGAAGGTTGTCAAATCCTTTTGAAGGTCCACACCTAGAGGAGATTGAAATTTCTGAAGCGCTTCTACAGGAATGTTAGGAAAACACTTCATTCCAAAAGCTTGTAGAAAGGCTCATGGAAAATGACAAAGAAAAATATTTGCTCATGCTCACAAGTAAAGGAGTAAAACTCCCTGAAAACCTTGACGTAGATATGTTTAGGACACACCCTTAGCATTACAAATATCAAGAATGACAGCGAGAAAGGGAAATCCAAGACCCTGAACAAAATATCGCGGATCAGAACATACCAGAACAACATACACCAATGCAAAACATCCTGGATCAAGACATACCGGAGCAACATACACCAAGACAATACATTCCTGAGCAAAACATACCGTTCCAAACACCATTTCAACCCAAGGTCAATACAAGGGAAGAACTTTTCCCTCGGAAAAACAATGTACCTTTGGCTGCCCTTACTCAACAAATGCAAATATTACAAAGGAAAATGTAGGACATGCAACAAGGAACAACAGTATGGTACTCTTTAAACGAAATCTATCCTTATCCTTTTGACAGGAGATTACACATGATCCCTTTTCCTCCAAACTCAGACGTGCCTAAATTTGACAAATACGATGGAAAAAGTGATCCCCATGATCATGTCAGAGAATTTTGTACCATGAGTCTTGAGTTTGCTCATGATGACACCTATCTGATGAGGTTATTCCCAAGAAGCTTGGGAGGGCAAACAATGGAATGGTTATCCAAAATTACACCACCTATCATATCGTTTGATGAATTGGCTAACAAATTCATAACACAATACTCTTATAACATCCAACACGCCATAACCATGCTGGACGTTTGCAACACCAAACAAAAGACCAACGAAACATTCATGATATTCCTTCAACGCTAGTGACGTATGGTATCACGATATCCTCGAGATATTCCTGAAAAGGAGAAAATGGAAATCTTCATTGACAATTTGAATGGTGAAATGAGTTACAGACTAAAACTCCAATGCATACCGTCTTTCGCTAAATTGATTGAAAAAGGCATTCAAGTAGAGGAAGCGTGTGTCAAAAAGGGAACACTCAAATTCTTCAAGGAAGGAAGAAACTCATCAAACTAAAATAACCAGAACAACAACAACTTGGACAAATCTTGATTTTGGACTTGAAACAAAAACGAAGGCAACCATGAATCACATGATCCCAAATCTAAGCAACTAGTGTTTGCATTATCCGGAAATCCTCAAACTACAAAAAATTCTAAAAGTGCTAATCCAAATGCTAACACATATGCACCAAACACCAATCAAGGACAACTCAACACAAACAACACCAATGATACTCAAAGCAAAAACATGAATCCGGGACCTAACTACAATTCACGCGACAACACGAACAATTTCCAAAAGCGTATCTTCACACCACTGGGGCAATCACTAGAATCAACATTCAGAGAACTTTTGGCAAATAGAATTCTCTCCTTGCCTGTGATTAGCAACTATGAACCCCAAATCAAACCACCTTGGTGGAATGGTTCACACTATTGTGATTTCCATCGTAACAAGGGTCATCGGATGAACGATTGCATGAGATTGAAAAACATTGTGCAAGACATGATTGATCGAGGTGACTTAACGGTAGATGGTCTCAAAACAAATGGTGATCACAGAGCCTTTAAAAATCCTCTTCCAAATTACAAAAAGGATGGAGCTTCAACCTCGAATGATACACGCGGAGCTCGTATCAACCATATCTACAACAACACCATAAATCACATATTAGCTAAAGATCATCAAGTAAATGTCATCACCATCCGAGATCAGCGTGATCATGAATCTGTCAATGTGACAACCCGAACTCAGAAATATGTCTTAAAAGGACATACTGCGCCTACAACTCCTACACCAAAGATCCAATATGACTTGGTTAGCCAACTACGCAAAACTCCAGCTCAGATATCTATAGTAGAATTGCTGAAACTATCACCGAAACACAAAGACATATTGGAACAAGTGCTATTGGAAACCAATGTACCTCAAAATCTGGATACGGATAGATTTCAAGACATGGTCGCCCATATGACAGGACCTCATAACCTCACCTTCTTAGAGCATGACAATGTTTCCTTGAGTCATCCGCATAACACTCCTCTCCATATCGAAGTCATCATTTGCAAACACCGAGTAAAAAGAGTCTTAATCGATGGAGGAGCTGGACTTAATATATGTACTTTAAAGCTTATCCATGCATTAGGCTTCTCAGAAGAGTCTATTGATTCCCGTAAGAAGATTACCATAAAGGCATATGATGATGAGGAAAGGTCATCTAAAGGAACTGTGATGTTACCCATTCAAGTTGGACCAGTGCAAAAGGATACTATGTGTTAGGTCTTAGACATAGATCTCACCTACAATATTTTGTTAGGGTGACCCTGGATACATGAAATGCAAGCAGTACCTTCTACGTATCACCAGTGTGTCAAATTTCCTTATGACAGACAAGAAATCTCCATATCTGCTAATCACAATCCATTTCAACATTGCAACGCAATGGGGGCAACCCAGGATAGTTTAGTTCCTCACAATAGAGAAAAGTAGCGATCTTCAACATCAGATCTACAAACAACAAAGCCCAACTCATTATCGAGAGATTTCAAACAGCAAATGCAAATCAAAGACCAAGGTTTAAGAAAATATTCTTTGGAGCCCCTATGTTTGGCCAAATTACCAACATCACCCAGATCTCATGGATTGCCTACTACATCAACACATCTGGTCACTCAGCCCATCACCAAATTTGATGGTACCTTCATCCAATTGGGCACTCTAGCGCATGAATCAGAAGACAAGGATATTCTTAGCTGGTTATACAAAGATGAGGAAGAAGATAACAAAGCAGCTGCACTGGACATTGTTCTACCTACACACCTATATGGAAAAAGATACTTAATCATGCAGCAAATGAGATATGACGGTAAAGGACCTATTGGGAAACACAAAGAAGGAGTCACTGAACCAGTAGATCTTCCTTCACAGCCCAGTAGAGACAAAATAGGATTAGGTTGTAAGCTCACTTTCCTATTAAGAAAGTTACCATGCATAACTACGAAGCCTCAATGGAAAGTAAAGAGGAAGTACAAAGAAGAATCCCGATAGGAAGCACTCTTTGAGTCTGCAGAAACAATTTGCAAGGCACGGGAACGTCAAGAACAAAAGTACATCAGGAAAAGCTTCAAAGCCACAAAAGGGCCATATCTGCGGTAGTAGCTCATATTCAAGATCCACTATGTCAAGAACAAATAAGATCATCTCAGGATACCATTATTTCTCCTCAAGGAGGCACAGTCTATGAACAAATACAAAAAGTGGAAGCAGGATCTGACACCGAATCAACAAAAACTATCAAAATGGTATCCATCATCAAAGATTTGTTTTCACCATACAACATACTTGTTTACAACACTAATAGAATCTGGGATGATGCCTCAGAGACTGATTCCAATGAATATGAATGGGGTACCTGCTCAAATGCTACTGCAGATATCCCTAATAACACTGACAACATACCCCTTTCTCAGGAGGAGCATAATGCAGAAGGTAGACCTCTTGAGTTTGAACCACAAAACATCTATGAAGCCAAGGAAAGTGAACAAAAACATTACAAACAAGTCTATACAGAAGATAATACCATCGAAGACCTCGATGAAATCCTGGACTTCTTTAAAACCAAGAATAATCACGATGAAACCTCTGTCTTGGCACTTACAGTAGCAGAACTTGATCCACGAAATGATTCCTTACCACTTGTCTTTCCTGACCTCATAGACTGGGATGAATCTGAAATCCATGATATACCAATTTTCCCAGATGATGAATCTATTATCCACTACCTATGTACCATTAATCCGAAAATAGGCCTACCAGTGAACAAAGTAATGATGTCTGCCAATCAGGGAGTGCCAAGTCTCTTAGTCGCAAAAATGAACCAAGTAAAAGATCTGGTGCTGAAAACCAGTCAATGGCAGCTCAAGATCACAAAAAAGTAAAAATAAAGGACGCATCTGAGGGTGAAAACCTTTTTAAGGCACCTAAAGATGGGAGACTTGACACTCTTCCTGAGAACTTTCATGAGCAAACACCCATATTGATTGAGCCCACTCAATCAATCAACATTGGTACCACAGAAGCAGTCAGAAACATACACCTTGTAGAATCTCTGACAGAGGAGGAACAATCATCATTTATCATTTTCTTTAAAGAACAACAAATTAACTTTGCTTGGTCATATGCTGATATGCCCGGAGTAGATCCACACTTAATCATGCATCACTTGTCCATCTCTCCAGGTGTTAAACCAGTCAAACAAAAGCTACGAAAGATGAATCCATAGATGGCACTCATGGTCAAAGCTGAACTCAAGAAACTATTAGATGTTAGATTCATCCGACCCATTGACTATGCAGAATGGATTTCCAATATAGTATTGGTATCAAAACCAGACGGCAGTATCAGAATCTACACTGATTTTTGAGATGTCAACAAAGCTTGTCCAAAAGATGACTTTCCTCTACCCAATATCGACATAATTGTAGACCTCATAGCGGGCCATGCAATGCTCTCACTAATGGACGGTTTCTCAGGGTATAATGAAATCAAAATAGCCTCGGAAGATCAAGATAAAATCGCATTCACCTGTCCTTGGGGAACGTATTGTTGGAACGTTATGCCTTTTGGCTTAAAGAATGCAGGGGCTACTTATCAAAGAGCAATGAATAGAATCTTTCATGACATGATGCACACATTTATGGAAGATTACGTGGATGATTTACTAGCTAAATCCTTCACTAGAGCAGAACATCTCGGCATCCTAGAAAAGATTTGTGATCGATTGGAGAAATTCCAAGTCAGGCTCAACCCTAAGAAGTGTGTCTTCAGGGTTACATCAAGCAAGTTACTAGGCTACATAGTCTCAGCTAAAGGTATTGAAGTAGATCCAGCAAAGGTACAAGCCATTATAGAAATGCCACCACCAAAGAATATCAGTCAACTCAGATCTCTACAAAGACAACTTCAATCAATCAGGTGATTCATCGCTCAATTAGCTGATAAAAGTCTACCATTTAACTATTTACTACACAAAAATGTACCATTCAGATGAGAGACCAAGTGTGCATAATCTTTTTATCAAATCAAATAGTACCTGATGAATCCACCAGTTCTGGTACCACCAGTCGCATGAAAGCCACTTATCCTATATATCTCAACAACAGATATATCGCTGGGGGCACTATTGGCACAAGAAGATCAACAAGGAAAGGAACGAGCCATATACTACATCAGTAGGACATTGAATGGCTATGAACTCAACTATACATTCATTGAAAAGGCTTGCCTAACAGTGGTCTTTGTATCTTAGAAGTTCCAACATTATATGCTAGCACACACCATTAAGCTAGTAGCAAAAATTGATCCTCTCAAATATCTACTCAGCAAAGCAGCTCTTACTGGATGATTGGCTAAATGGGTCATGATTCTCAGTGAATTTGATATCCAATACACAGAAAGAAGAGCCATCAAAGGACAAGCAATTGCAGATCAACTAGCTGAAGCATCGCTACCAGGAAAACAAACTATGGCGATTGAATTTCCGGACAGGGACGTTCTTGCTCTTTCTACCAAACAATGGACTCTATACTTTGATGGATCCTACACCCAACATGGTTCAAGTGCTGGTATTCTTTTCATCACTCTAGAAGGACACACTATACCAAGATCATATAGGCTTATGTTCCCATGCACAAATAATGTGGCTGAATATGAGGCATTGGTTATAGGCATCAAAATGGCCGTAGAATGGAAAATCACGGAGTTAAAAGTCTACGAAGATTCACAATTAGTCGTCAATCAGATCAATAATGACTATCAAACAAAGGATGACAAGCTGCTACCCTACAAATGAATGGTGGATGACTTCAAATAGTATTTTGTGCACATCACCTTCGAGCAGATACCAAGGTTGAACAACAAAGCAACCGATGCCATGGCTACTATCGCTTCATTACTACAAATTCCCAAGCAACAGAGTCATTATAAGTTTCTGGTAGAGCAACTGTTCTCCCCAGCCTATGACCACTCTGAATCCCATGTCATCTATGCCTTGACTAGTTCAGATTCTCCATTATATGGACCGATCTACGACTACCTTAAAAATAATATCTTACCCATTGACCAATCCCGTAACCAGAAATGTAATTTTATCTGACAAGCCGCCCATTATACCCTTACCGCTGATACTTTGTACCATTGAGGTCTAGATGGTACTCTTCTTCGTTGCCTTGATCGTAATGATTCTGATTCCGCTTTACATGAGCTTCATGAAGGTATTTGTGGAACACATTCAAGTGGGACTACTCTTTCTAAAAAGCTTCTGAGGATGGGATTCTACTGGCCTATAATGGAGAAAGATTCTTACCACTTCGCCAAGAAATGTCCTAAATGCCAGATCCATGGCAATCTGATACACGTACCAGCACAAGAATTGCAGCCATTTACAACATCATGGCCCTTTTGTCAGTGGGGACTAGACTTAGTTGGCAAAATTCATCCTTCATCTTCAAATGGACACAAGTTCATTATAACTACAACAGAATACTTTACCAAATGGATAGAAGCAGTTCCTATGACCACAGTAATTGCGAAATAAATTGCCTCTTTTATCCTAAATTATCTGATCTACAGATATGGTATTCCAAGTTCAATCATCACAGATAATGGATGACCTTTCAAAAACCAAGATGTACAAGAACTATGTGAAAAATTCAAAATCCAGCATCGGTTCTCTACACCATACTACCCACAGGGAAATGGTCAAGTAGAAGCATCTAACAAGACAATACTAAAAATCCTAAAGAAAACAGTGAATGATGCAGGCAAAGATTGGCACGTACAACTCAATCCAGCACTTTGGGCATACAGAACCAGCATCCGTACACCTACAAGAGCAACACCATACTCATTGGTATATGGACCAGAAGCCATTTTACCCCTAGAGGTAGAAATCCCATCTCTCAGAGTATCTTTGAAAGGTTTAATCCTGGATGAAGAGTATTGAGTTAACCGACTGCAAGAACTTGAACTATTAGATGAAAGATGTCAGCATGCTTACACTCATCTCAAAGCATATCAACAACGCATGTGCAGGAGCTACAATCACAAGGTCATCCCTCACAACTTCAAAGTTGGTGACCTAGTCCTCAAAGAAAATCCAAGAAATCAGCAAGATCAAGAAAAGAAAGGGAAGTTTGAACCTAATTGGTTGGGTCCGTATGTCATCATATCAGTCTATGGATCAGGTGACTATCAGCTAACAACTTCAGAAGGAGATGTGCTCGACGAACCAACTAATAGCATCGATCTGAAGAAGTACTACACTTAAGTAGCCTAATGCACGGAAAAAGCCAAAACAAGCAAAAAAATCAAAAAATCCAAAAAAAGAAAATAACAAGGTACAATAAAAGCAACTATTGAAAACCTGGTAACAGACGCTATTGTGAAAGAATGGCTCCTCTATCTATCTCCATACCATTTTATTCGTATCCTTAAAACACTATCGGTCATCGCCCGACACTTAGCACATATCCATTCAGGACATACTTAGTGTAGTCACTATCCTGGTCTATCCATATATATCCTCTTACCACATTCCACCATGGCTTGGAAATCACTGTACATATTCACATCAAGAGGCACACTCAGCTAGGGGCAATAAATCGTCATAGCTTGCAAACATTCAAGACATCAAAACTATTTGTAAAACTCAGAAACATTGCATCCAACAACCAAAACTACACTTCATCACAAAGCAAACCAAAGAAACACAAAAATACCAAGGATGGATGATTTTTTGAAGTACTAAATGTTGCATTATCACATAAAATCTTGACTATTTTTGCATTTTGAACTTTTTCAAATTATTGGATTCTCTACCTTTTCTCACTAAATGCTTCAAAGCTAGAGATCATGGGGAACTTCCAATATTTTCTTAGTTCTCTGTCTGGGAGGCGATCACTTGTACTGTGTGAATACTTTCTTCGAGACGTGATACATCAAATATCACTAAAGGCATGATTCCACTTCACGCATACAAATGATTTCATCTTGTCTGTTTATACGCAATCCACACTTTGGTCATCCTGGTTCAATTATACCTTGATGCTTGTGCTATCTTGCAAAATCAAACATCATGTAAATTTTTCTTACGTCATTATGGTTCAATTATACCATTATGCTTGTATAAATTTTCAACATATCCCAAAATCAAACAAAATCTCAATGATGATACTTATCTCAAAAGCAAATAACATATGGTTATATCAGGATGGCAAATGCAGAATGAGGATGCTCCAGAAACATAGTTGCATATCATTTTACAATTAGTTGCATATCATTTCACAATTAGTTGCATATCATTATCATACATCTCATTTTCAAGATGCATCTCACAACATATCATTATCCTACATCTCATTTTCAAGATACATCTCACAAACATATTAAAGCATACATCCTGCATCATACATTATATCACATATTTTAGCATTGCATCATCATAAAGTAAAAAAAAGAACGCATAAACATATGCATCCATATAACACATCACATGATCAAAGAAAATGGTGCCGTATATATATATATATATATATATATCTCAAAAAATGATCAAAATGTACAAAATCTGTCATGTCTGTGCCCAGTACAAACAAATACAATGATCAAAATACAACGGAGACGATGTCTCTCAAGTATGACTATCTCCTGACGGAGACGGTCTCGCTCTAGAAGTCCCCACCCCTGGATCTCCAGGGGGATCATGTCTCGATGGCCCTGTCACCCCTCGACTCTCTGACCGCGACCCAGTATCTCGAGATCGACTAGATCTCGACTATGTAAAGCTCTGTACTCGGTGATCGTTGGGTACCACAGCCTCATAGTGATGACGGTAGTACTCCGCCTCTTGAGCTCTCAAAGATAGATCTCTTAGGGTGTCTCTCATTGGACCACCCGCTGCTGGCCTCTGTACGCTCGCTGCAAGCTCCTCCGCTCGACCTCGCCGCTATATCTCCGTGTCTCGCTCAGTGGTCAACTGTGCAATTTGTTGCTGATATGTCAATAACTGTGCCTGTAGCTGCTATACCGTTACCTGTAGGGTCCTAATTTGTGCATCCTCAACATGAGTAGGGATCCGGACCCGTAGGGGTATCCCCTCTCCCTCTACCTGTCCTTAGTGATGGAGGTGGGAGCACATCTGTCCTCCTCCTCTGAGCTGGCCGTATCACCTCATCAGTCCTCCCCACTATAGCTAGAACCTCCCCCACCCTCCCCTCTCCATCGGCTCCAATGGCCAATCCGCCTCTCCCCCTATCCATCACCACCCGTCTAACTGCTCTCTCCAAACCTCTATCTCCTCTCCTCCCTCTATCTCCCCTCCTCCCCTGATCTCCTCTCCCTCGTCATCCTCCTCCACCATCTCCATCATCCTCATCATCTCCACCTCCCTCATCATCATCATCATCAAATGACGGATGCATCTCCTTTGAATCTAATATCCTCGCCACTGCTTGTGCAACGAACAATCTCGCGAACTCATTTGTCATGCCCGCATCCAAAATCTTTGGGGCATAATCCCATATCTGGCCTGCCAAACTGACAAACTCCTCCACAGCTGTCGCACTATCAATAGTCGGACCCCAGTTTGGTATGTCCTACCTCTGGCATGCATACAAACAAGCCCCCTAAGGTATACCCTGTTGTCGACCAAACTATCGCAAAACTCAGGTGACCACAAACCTCTTAATCACGAATGGGGCCCTCCCAATCAGGTATCTCATCATAAAAAAATAGGTCATCTCTAGCCTATCCTCCGCCCGTACCTCACACCCTGTATACGGTCGCCATGTGACCATATCAATGTCATCCAACACTCTCCTCCAATGCTCTAGTTTGCCCAGCTTCCGCTGGACAACTAGACCCCTGTACCCATAGGCATAGGCACGTCCAATGGGCCTATCTCTGTCTGCTAATGGCCTGGCGAACGAAATGTGCTCCCAGCACCATACCTGTAGGAGCGTCACTCCAGCTGACAAACTGTCGTAACCCAGGTATACCACCTCGTGCAAGTCCATGTATAGATGGGCTAGCATAACTGATCCCCATGCAAACCTGCGGCCCTGTGTAACCATGTCCTCTAACACCAGCCCCCATCCCACAGATAGTCCCTTCGACCTGCGGTCGGAACATAGAAAGCCACCTATAAACCCTGCCAGTACTGATGGAAGCGGTGCATAATCCAAGTCCAGGAACTCCTACCAAGGGATCTCATATCCACATACTGTCTCATCATGGAATATGCAGTGAAGTGCCTTTGTGCCACCCTCCTCCGACTACTCATAAGGTAGTAGTGAACCTACTATTGGTATGCGCAGAATCCTATAACAGTCCTCTGGCGTGATTGTTATCTCACTCGTGGCAAAGTGGAAGGTGTTTGTGTCGCTGTGCCACCTCTCTGCGAGCGCTGTAAGTAACCCCTGGTTCACAATGAACTGAGGCATATCCAACAGGGACGTCAGACCACATCTCTCGATAATATCCAAGTCGGCCTGTGTCAACTGTGGTATCAAAGTCCAAGGCCTAGGAAATCGCTCACGCGACTGAACCACGCCCAATCGCTCCTGTCAACTAGCAAAATAAGTCCAATATCAGTTTCCCCATCAAAACAAAGATATCAAAATCAAAATCACATTAAAGAAAAACATGAAACAATTTGCTCCTCTACATCAAGTTCAACATCCTATCATTTCATATCAGCTTGTAAAACAACTCAAGTTATCAAAAACTATATCAAAACTTGTAACACAACTCAAGTCTCCAAATCACATAAAATTGTAAAACAACTCAAGTTTCCCACCCATATTAGTTTGTAAAACAACTCAAGTTTCCAACCCATATCAGCTTGTAACACAAATCAGGCTCCACACATTGAACTTGAAACACAGTGCAAAAACAAATCATGCTTTGATCAAAACAACACATTAATATCTATGCATAACTTCAAATATCTCAAATCAAAATAAGTTATATCAACACTCATATTGGACAAATCAATCAAAACCATGACAACAAAACACAACAAAGCACCAATTACACCTATCTTGGCAAAACTGGCTTTATCCTATCAATTTTTTTCATTCACAAATCACCCCATCTCACAAAATTTTCTTGATGCGCTAAAACAGATTGTCTACATGCTAAAATACACCCATGCGCTATGCTATTTTCTCCACGCACTAATCTATTTACCCTATGCGCTAGACTGCCTCTACGCGCTATCCTTTTTCCCCAATGCGCCACCCAACCTACCCCATGCGCTAAAACCTATTTATGCGCTAACCTACATCAGGATGACGCTACCTATGTGACCCTATGCGCTAGGTCTAACCTACGTGCTAAAACCCCTTACCCATGCGAAACCCTATGACCCCAATGCACTAGGTCTAGCTCACACGCTACCCTTTTGACCTGACGTGCTACCCTATGTTCAGCATGCGCTAACCTCGAACTTTTATGCGCTATCCTATTTGTTTCAGACGCATCTCTACATTCAAATGCTATGCTCTACCTAAATTTTTGTATGCGCTAAATTACGACTTTGACACGCTAAATCAATAAAACCGAATTTCAAAAATAAAAAACTGACCAAAAACTACAAAATCAAAAATCAAAAAAGGGTCAAAAGTGTTGACTTACTGCTGGTCCATATGCGGTAGGTCTCCGGTACATCCGAACGCGCTCAAAATGATGCCTGGAATACAGAATAGGCATTTTGACTTCTCTCCAAAATCTCTTTCTCCAAAGTCAACAATGCACAAATGAATCAAATCAAAGCACTTTTCCCCTTTTATAGGAGAAAAATGAAATTAGGTTTAGGGAACTGGGCATGTAATTTGCTCACGGTCTCCCTTATACCCTAAAACATGTAAATTATCGGGAGATGAATCAATTTAAACATTTCACACAAACAAAATCATACACACCAACCACAAATCACCAGATCAAATCCAAATTTTCAAAATATTGATTCATCTCCCGAGGGGGCATTACCATCAAATATCGAATCTGTGGCATCACACATCAAATCAAATCTGGGACACGACTTGAAAATCATAAAAGTAACATAAAATTGCATTAGATCATAAATCATGATAACACATCATTTTCTTTGAAATAAAATGTGCACACACGTCACTTCAAAGAGGGGCAAAATGTAGACGTATAAAAATGACCATATTCCTAAATGAATATTTTATGTTCATTTCTCTATTTAGTTAAATCCAATTTAATTAAATTACCCACATTCTTTTGTATAAATTAAGTAAATTACTCAATTTATTTAAATTAAATTCACTAGACTTCTTTTTACCATTTAATGAATAAATCATTTTATTCAATTAAATCCCTTCTATCCACTTTTAATTAAATTCAAATTTAATTAAAATTTTTATCCTGAATTGAATAAATCTAATTTATTTGATTGCAACCAAATTGAATTAAATTAACTTTATTTCAATTAAATCCTATTATCCCTCCATCCACTTGCATTCTCCTACATCTCCCACTTGCATTCTAAAACCTATTCCTAATTTCTTCTAGACCCTTCTAATCACTTCTAAATTAACCTAACCCATCTTCTAAACTTTGTCACATCCCTAAACAAAAGGAAGTCACTTCTCAAACCCTCAAAGTCTTTAATAACCATTAAAGGCTCCAAGTCTCCAACAACTTTCTCTTACAAACCATTAATGGTTAACTCAACCCTCTAGCATGATTAGAGACTTTCTCTAAACTCAACCTCCATGTAACCCAAGGGTCTCATCAAGCATTCATTTCTTTGACCATGGTTATCCCTTAATCATTTGCACAAGAGTTTATCCTTGGATTAAAACTTAATCCAATGGGTAATCTTAACTTAAGCTTGACCCTTACCCTCTAGATAACCATGAGGTCTTCTCAGGCATTTAATGTCTCCAACCCCTTTTCTCAACCAGTCTTATGTTGACATTTGTCACCATTTTATTGGTACAAATTGCAAACATGGATTCCCAACTTTCAAACTTATCCCTTAATTAACTCTTTCAATCCTGACCATCCATTGCCCTATTTTTGCTATAAATAGAGCTCTCATCCCTCCATTTTGAGAGTCCAAGTTTGTAGTATCATACTTATGCTCAAATACATTCAAGCTTTCATTTCATATATGCTCATCATTTAGCTTCTCTTTAAATTAGAAATTAATCTAATATGCATTTTAGAGTATTTCTATTATCATCAGCTTAAATCATTAACTAATATAGCATGCTAGGATAGTTTGTTTACTAACCTTGTCATCTTATAGTTAGTTTATTGCATTTCTAGAATCATGCATAGCTTAGAATGCATCTCATATTAAAATCAACAAAAGCATCCCTCATTCTTGCATTTGTCATCCCTAAACCATTTTGCTCAGTGATCTGAGAGCAAAAATGTTGGTTTGAGGGACGGTGTAAGATAGAGAACCATGGGACCAACCTTGGGAAGCTGAGTGATACTTCATTACTCCATAGCTGGCACCAAGAAGTCCTGTGAGTGTGTGTGCAAGGCTCCATAGAGCTCCATTTTCCACATATTGAGTTCTATCGGCCCGCTTTTCCCGCATAAAACTTGATTAATTAAACAATATTTGTTTAATTATTTAAGTTCCCTTTATCTCTTTTACACTTAATCTAACTTTAGGTGCATAATAATTAATTCTTTTATTAATTATTATGTGCAAACCTAGGTTTTCCCTTTTTTAGGGTTTCTTGACCTATTAAAGGTTGAGTTCTTTCTTTTCATTGTATGAAGAAGGATTATTATTGACAATACATTTTTGGAGATTATTGAGCTCTCATCTTTTGGAGCATATTTTTTCTGTGTTTTTGTTCTTTCTTTGATTTGCTTCCTTGCTTCTCCTTGTAACAGGTTTTTCAGCTTGCAGAGATCATTTGGGCTCCTGTGGTGTTGTATTTTCTCAACTCCAACATGGTATCAGAGCTTCAGATCTGCAGCTACCTGTTCTTGTTTTGAAAATTTTTGTATTGGAAGCAGATCTGGGGTTTTAGATTTTTTTTTTTTATGCACCTAGGGATAGGATTTTGTTTCTGAGCACTTTGGGCCTAAACGGATCTCACCATCGTGTTCAAAAGGCCCGAACACCCCTATGGTCATATAAAATTTGACTTATTTTGGTTCCTGAGCCTCTAGGAGTATTTTTTCTCTAGATTTAGGTTGTATGGCCTTGGCACGTAGTTTGAGAAATTTTTTTTTTCCCTTTTTACGACATGTAGGTTGGATTTTGATTTTTTTTTCAAAAAAATCTTCAAAAAAAAAAAGGGCACACAAAAAAAGTTTGTGGCAAATTTTTTTTTTTAGGGGGGGGGGTTCCCACGGTACGCAGGGTACTGTGGGGCCCCTGCCTTGTTGCAGGCCTTGCCATCTGGCCCCCTGTCGGCCTCGGGCCCTGGCCCCAACTTTCGTTCCCATCGGTCGCCGCCTCTTCCCCGCCCCCGACGTCTGCAGGACCCCCGCCGCTGTTGCTCTCCCTGGCTGGCGCTAGTACTTCGACCCCCACCCGCCTGTGCAGCCCGCTCCACTTGGACCGACCTCCTCTGCCACCGGCCGCAGCTTGCAGCACCACCATCATGGCCAGCTCCATTGCCCTACTCGGCTAGCTCCACCGCCCTGGCCATTGCTTCGCTCCTCGGCCGCCGCCTGCAGCACCGTCGGCAACCTCCACCGCCACGGCTTGCCGCCTAAGCTCAGCCGCCGCTCCGCCGGTGCTCTCCCTTGCTGGTAGCTGCCCTAGCTCCACCACCCGGTTGCCACCAGAGCTCCTCTTGGCCACTAGACCACCACCTGGCCACCACTGGAGCGCCGCTCACTGGCCACCTCCGCTCGCCAGAGCCACCAGACTACCTTTTTTGCCTCTTTCAGGGGGGGTTTGGTTTTTTGGCCTTATCTTGGGCATACAGAGTCATTTTTTTGAAAACGAATAGGCGTCAAAAATCTGGTTCCAAGTTGGACCTTTTCATGTTGGTAATTTTTTCCAATTTTGCTGTTTGACTATTTTTTTTTCTAGTCAAAGTGAGGTCTATTTTTTGCACTCCTGGAGCCATAGAATGAGTATCCGACCTCTGTTTTTTGAAAAGTTTATATTTTTGGAAAGTGTGTGCTGTGTAATTTCCAGCCATATGAGTTTTATTTCTAGATTCTACTCCATGCATATTTTATTCAATTTTTTGCTTTTCAGCACTCTGGTGGATATCTTGGTTGTTTCAAGTCCTGAGATCTCTTCTCTGAGTAGGATGTCACTATTTTTGGTTCTTGTTTTTATTTCCAGTCTTCTTATCATTGTAGCTTGTATTTATACAAACGCACTGAGATAAAGTGTCATCATGCATTGTTTACTTGGGATCATGCACATCTTGTGCCTTGTTGTACATGCATTGCTTATAAAGTGCCATGAGGGGGTTGATGTTTGCCTTGTTTGCCATCTGCCTTTGTCAAGTGAGTGTTCCTTCTATGACATTCACCTCATGATGTGTGTCAAGTGAGTGTTCCTTCCATGACACCATGTAGTTTTCTCAGCACCTTTGATGTTCTTGGTTCTTCGTCATGCAGTTCTTCTTGGCCGTTCTTTTCAGTGTTCTTGTCCCTTTCCCTCTTCAACATTATGGGGAGGTTTGTCCTGTTGGTTCTAATGCTTCCATGGTTCGATTGATCATCTCTTCAGGCTTTGGTGTTTTCATGCCATCTATATCTTCGATTTCAGTTGTTTGTCTTGTTTGCCTTCCGATTCGAGTAGTGTCATTTGAGGGTACTCATGCAGATTATAGTCTTCTCTACCTGGTCGTTTTCTATTTCAGTGGAGGTTCTTTAGATCAATAGTTATTCTTCGATAGAGTTTGCAGGTTCTTCATGCTTCAGTGATATTTTTTTCCATCTCTTTTTGGAGTAGAGTTTTGTTCCCACATGGTTTTCTCTGTTTCTCCAGTTTATAGAGATTTCATTGTATTTGGGTACTTGATCAGGCTTTGTTGTTGGGACCCATCTTTATTGCTTCCAGTAGCTATTCTAGGTTTTAGCTTCTCCCTAAGTCTAGCTTAAGGGGGGCTGTTAGATTATTTGGGTATTTACTTTATTAATTAAATAATATTTGTTTAATTATTTAAGTTCCCTCTATCTCTTTTACACTTAAGCTAACTTTAGGTGCATAATAATTAATTTTTTTATTAATTATTATGTGCAAACCTAGGTTTTCCCTTTTTAGGGTTTCTTGACCTATTAAAGGTTGAGTTCTTTCTTTTCATTGTATAAAGAAGGATTATTATTGACAATACATTTTTGAATATTATTGAGCTCTCATCTTTTGGAGCATATTTTTCCTGTGTTTTTGTTCCTTCTGTGATATGCTTCCTTGCTTCTCCTTGTAACAGGTTTTTCAGCTTGCAGAGATCATTTGGGCTCCTGTGGTGTTGTATTTTCTCAACTCCAACACAAAGTGTCCAAACAATTTCTTCAATATAACCAAGTAGTTTCCAAGTCATTCCAAATGCCAGTGAATAATATAACCTGTCGGTGAATCAAATACCGGTGACTGTGCATAAGTCACTGACTTGCCAGTGAACATAATCAAGAGTCTCCAAGTGCTGATAAATGTTGACAAGTGTTGACATCAATGACAAAACCATATCAACATATCCAAAATACCAACAATCTCCCCCTTTGGCATTGATGGCAACACAAGATGGAAAAACCATCAAAGTGCCAAAACAGAAATGCCAAAAATAAAAAACCAACAATCTCCCAAAGAGATCATTAACCAAAAACCAAAATACAGATACAAAGAGTAATAATCTCTCCAACAATTTCTCCCCAAAGTAACAGCCTCTCCCCCAAGGGATAATGTGTTTTTCCATAGATATCTCTCCCCCTTTGACATCAATTGCGAAAGCAATACAAAAACCATATTCAAATATAAAATACCAACTTATTACAAAATACCAACTACTCCCCCTGAGAAGCAGCTCTCCTTATCAAAGCCGGAATAAAATATTTCTCTATTAATTCTGTCAGTTGATGACAAACATCAAGTGTCTAAGTCTGTACTGCTGGGGGTAGACATCCAAGCTGCTATCTGAAATATTCAAAAGTCTCCTTAGGCAAAGACTTAGTAAAAATATCTACAATCTGCTCTTTAGTATTCACATAAACCAATTTCACTTCTTTTGCTTCAACATTCTCTTTCAAAAAATTGAATTTGATAGAAACATGTTTAGTTTTTGAGTGAAATACTAGATTCTTAGATATATCAATTGCTGCCATATTATCATAGTAAATAGTTATAGGTTCCTTGCATTTTACCTTTATGTCCTTCAACATTTGCTTAATCCATAATACCTGTGTGCAATTAGTTGCTGCTACAACATATTTTGATTCAACTGTTGATAAACATGTGCAACTTTGTTTCTTGCTCAACCAAAAATTAATCTACTACCAAGAAAAAATGCTCCACCAGTGGTACTTTTTCTGTCATCTACATCTCCTGCCTAATTTGCATCTATGTATGCACATAAATCAAAGTTTTCATCTCTAAGATACCATAAGCCAAGATTTGTAGTGCCTTGTAGGTACTGGAAAATATTTTTTACTACTAATTCATGATTTTCTTTAGGATTACTTTGAAATCTTGAGACAATACATACTGCATTCATAATATTAGGTCTTGTTTGTGTCAAATACAGTAAACCACCTATCATAGACTTGTATCTAGTCAGATTAACAGGTGTTGATTCATCCTTGAATGATAATTTATCAGTTGTAGTCATAGGTGTTCTTATCGGTTCAGAGTTTTCCATGCCAAATTTCTTTAGTAATTCCTTCAAGTACTTAGATTGACATAAGAATATACCTTTATCAGTCTGTGAAATCTTCAATCCTAAAAAGAATTTTATCTCCCCAATCATAGACATTTCAAATTCTTGCTGCATTTTATTAGAAAAGTCTTTACATAATCCATCTTCTCCTCCAAAGATTATATCATCAACCAAAACTTCAATATAATCAACTCCTTCTTTATGTGAATATCCCTTACACACTAATCTTTCTTTTTTTTCTGATTACCTTGCCATCTTCATTAAGTTTATTTCTGAATACCCATTTAGTTCCAATTACATTTTTGTTTTTAGGCCGGGGAACTAATGTCCATGTATTGTTCTTTTCAATTTGTTCCAATTCATCTTCCATAGCTTTAATCCAATATTTATCTTCACATGCCTCATTAATTGATGCTGGTTCAATTTGAGAAATAAGACATACCTCTTCATTTTCCAATCTTCCTCTAGTCATAACTCCTTGATACTTGTTTGCAATTATCTGATCTTCAGAGTGGTTCAATCTTACATATCGGGGTGTTTTTACTTGCTACTGTTCTTCAGTGACTGTTGAATCCTCATATGATGCCGGTGTAACTGGATCAACATTCTGTACCGGTGTACTCATTATAGGTTCATTTGTTATTATCTCTATTGCCGGTTCAGAGTCCATGTACCTTGAATTTTCTCTAAACTGTTCATCAATCTTCACATTTGCACTCTCAACAATTTTCTATAATCTCTTGTTAAAACATATATATGTATTGCTCTTAGATGAATAACCAAGAAATATTCCTTCATCACTTCTAGGATCAAATTTGCCAATATACTCATCTCTTCTAATATAGCATTTACTTCCAAATATTCTGAAATATTTAAGAGTGGGAGTATTACCAAACCATAGTTCATGAGGGGTCTTACCAGTTTCACCTTTGATGTGAACTTTGTTGAATGTATAAACTGCTGTATTGATTGCTTCTCTCCAATATATATGAGGTAGGTTTTCTTCTGATATCATGCTTCTAGCTACATCAAAGATAGTTCAGTTTTTCCTTTCCACAACTCCATTTTGCTGGGGTGTCCGGGGTGCTGATAACTGTTTGATGATCCCATTCACTTCATAGAATGTATTAAATTCCTTAGATACGAATTCACCTCTTTGATATGATCTCAAACATTTGATTTTCTTACTGGTTTAATTCTCTACCATCACCTTGAATAGTTTGAATTTCTCAAAAGCTTATGATTTCTCCCTGAGAAAAGTAACCCAACACATTCTAGAATAGTCATCAATGATTAGCATAAAATACCTATCTCCTTGTAAACTTCTAGTTCTTGCTAGACCACATAAATCAATATGAATTAAGTCAAGAGAATTATTGGATTTATCTGGTATACTCTTAAAAGATGCTCTAACTTGCTTTCGAAATTGACATTCCTTACATATCGGATTGTGAGGTTTATTAATCTTAGGTAAATCTCTTACTGCCTTAATTGTACTGATTTTCACAATGCAATCAAAATTTGCATGACAAAGTCTCTTATGCCATAACCAACTTTCATCAATATGAGCAATCAAACATGCCTTCTCATAGTTATTCAAATGAAAGATATTACCTCTAGTCTGATTACCGGTTGCAATTTTTAAGCCAGTTCTATTCATGATTGTGCATTTACCATTCTTGAATTGTAACTGAAATCCCTTTTCAACTAATTGACCAACACTCAAAAGATTATGCTTCAAACCTTCAACATAGTAAATATTATCAGTATTGTGCTTACCATCAAAAGATATAGTGCCTTTTCCTTTGATCAAACAAGCTTTATCATCTCCAAATCTCACTAGAACTCCATTGTATTCTTGAAAGGTTAAGAATTTACTTCTATCACCAATCATATGATGTGAACATCCTGAGTCAATGATCCATTCATCCTTATCTTCAATTTTAGTTGCCAGCGCCTGCTCTACCAGTTGAACAGTAGGTGCCGGTTGATCTTTTGTTATAGCAAAAAAATCCCATCCATTGTCTGTCGAATCCTCATCAGAATCATCAGTAACTCCTTCATCAGCATAGTAACAAGATTTGTCTCTGTTATTCTTAAACTTGTATCTCTGATATTCAGGGTTAGGCTTATATGTTCTTTTATCTTCTTCTTTTAATATTGCATGTCTATTAGGACACCTACATGCCATGTGACCAATCTTATTGCAGTTAAAACATTTAAAGGGTGCTTTACCTTCATACTTACTTCCAACTAGATCTTTAGGCATTTTACTTACAAATAGTGCTTCAAGTTCTTCCAATTCTTCATTTTCTCTCTTGCTTTCTTCAAGTTCTCTTGCATAAAATGCTTTCCAATCAGATTTGTCAAATGATGATGATGATGTAGATGATGTTGATGCTTTAAAAGCTAGATCCATCTTTATTGTAGCAACAGGATCAAATTCCTCAAGTTCAAAAGCTGAAAGTTTTCCAACCAGAGTGTCTCTAGATACTGATGTATTAGGCATTGTTCTCAATTCATTTATAGCAGTAGCTTTCATTTTATATGCTGGTGGAAATGCTCTTAAAACTTTAGAAACAATTTCATCTTCACTTAAGGTTCCTCCACAACATTGTATACCCAAAACAATTTCATTTACTCTTTCCATAAAAGCAGAAATCTTTTCATCTTCTTCCATTTTCAGATTTTCATACCTGACCCAGAAGCATTCAAGTTTTGCAATTTTGACTGTGGAATCTCCTTCATTCAATGTTTCCAACTTGTCCCAAATAGATTTAGCAGTAGATCTATCTGATAATCCCATGATTTTCTGATCTAACAATGTGCTCAAAAGTGCTTCTCTTGCTTTGCAATCATTTTCCTCATCTTAAGCCAAGGTTGGTGGATTAGGTTGACCTTGAGTAGGAGCAGTATAACCATTCTTTGTAACATCACATATGTCCTTTCCAATGCAATTCAAATGTGTCTCCATCCTGATCTTCCATATGCCATAGTTGGTTCCATCAAGTTTAGGACTGTCCTTCCTGAAATAGTTAGAAGACATTGGATCTCCTCAAGCTGTTAAACTTCTGCAAAAAGAGGACTAGGCTCTGATACCAATTGTTAGGTCCCGAAGACAACTGAGAGGGGGGGGGGGGTGAATTAGTTTTCCAATAAATTTAAACCAAAATTAACTTAACCAAAACTTAAAGCTTAATACCGTTAAACCAAACTTTATGCCGGTAGACAGTTTTATCAGTTAGTTGTAGTACTAGTAAAGATTAATGCATGAAACAAAAAGACAATAACATCCACAACACATAACAAAAATATTTGTATGTGGAAACCCTGTAAGGGGAAAAACCATGGTCAAAAGCCTTAACCACAATTAGATGATACTACTACAAATAGTATGTGTGTACAATATGGAGTCTCCACATGCAGAAAGGCTAGCTGCCTAGAGCTAACTGCTCAATCACAAAATGGGAGTCACACTGACTACAATTGGATGGTTAAATCCAATGATAATGTACTGCATAAAATAGCATCTTCATATGTTGGATTCAGTACCGGTTTAACTTTGATATGCCTTCTTCAAACCTTCCTTCAATCTTGAATGATGTCTGTGTGTATAGCTCTTCTTATATTTGCATATACCTTATTACAATCCTTTTTCCAATCCCATATCAATCTCACAAATGAGGTCTTACATTTATACCATAACCTAAGAACAATTGAGTAAGTTAGCTCACTAAAGATATTACAATAAAATCATTTACAAATGAATCAATATCCAATGCATCATGTCGACTCAATGCATTTACAATAATAACAAATCATCTTCATAACATGCCATGCTGATCTGGAATAGATATGCTTGTCGGTGCATAACCTGGACCTATTTGCCGGTAACAACAAATATGCAAACCCGAATAGACCAATGAACAAATCACCATAACAAAGTGTCCAAACAATGTCTTCGACATAACCAAGTAGTTTCTAAGTCATTTCAAGTGCCGATGAACAATATAACCTGTCGGTGAACCAAATACCGATGACTGTGCATAAGTCACTGACTTGCTGGTGAACATAATCAAGAGTCTCCAAGTGCTGATAAATATTGACAAGTGTTGACATCAATGACAAAACCATATCAACACATCCAAAATACCAACATCCAACACCACCCTCATCTTTTGACCTACATGCTATATCCCAACCAATAATCAGGATCTTCTTGATCTGTTTGGCACCCTCCCAGAGAAATTTCTTGAAGAAGCTTTCCAAGGCCTATACGGCTCTAGCTGATAGCTTGAACACAAACATTACATAAATTGGCATGGCAAATAACACAAATTTTATCAGTTCTATTCTCCCCAGGAGAGATATCCATTTATGTTTCTAGGCTTCTGTCTTTTGCCTACATTTGGAGTTCAGTTCTTCCCAGAGTTTAGTTTTGACAGTACTAATAAATGGTGGCACACCCAAATATTTCATCGACAGAGAAACAACAGGCTAGCCAAGCAGCCGAGAAATCTTGGACTGCATTTCCTTCTTGGTGTTGAAAAATTATATCTCTATCTTCTTGTCATCGATTCATTGACTAGAAACGCTTGTGTACAGTTCCAGAGCATCCTTGATGACCTTAGCCTCTCTCAAGGTAGCTTCACCAAACAAAGTTGTATCATCAATGAATTGGGAATGAGTGATCAACTTCAGGTCTTTGTGAACACCGACACCTTTCAAGAATTATTCCTCCTGTAACTTAAAGATATAATGGATTAGCCCCTCCACCATGATAACAAATAAGAATTGGGATATCGGGTCACCCTGCCTTAATCCATTCTTTCTTCCAAAAAAACCATACATTGAGCCATTGGTTGCTACCGAATAATGAGGAGAGCTTATACATGTGCTGATAATACTGGTCCAATCTTGGGAAAAACCCATTTTCCTCATTACATTAGTCAGAAACTCCCATCTCACCATATCGTATGCCTTGGAAATGTCAAGTTTTATGACCATTGCTTTTTGTCAATTTGTGACAATGGAGTGCATAGTCTCCGCCATAAGTATGATACTGTCAATTATCTCCCGACCGAGTGTGTGTTGGCATTTTTGATGATGTTGTTGTGATTGTCATTGACAGACACACACTTGCTTTGAGATCACTTTTTGCATATATGAGTTATGCTCAACCGGTATTTGCTCCAACTGGTATTATGTATTATAGTCTTTAGACTATTGGTGTTTTGCAGAAAGTGTTTACCAATCTCAAGTGGTATGAAGACTTCAAGCGGTTCAAGGATCCCAAAGTAGTACAAAGGAACAAAGTGGTTGTTATCATTTTTTCCAGTCTTCATTTTGACAAACTGGAAATTGGTAAAATGTATGAATTGGTAATCGGTAAATGTATGAACTGGTATTACTCTGTGATGAGTTACCAACCGGTATTTTTGTGATGAGGTATCATCCACCGACACTTTGGTGGTGATTCTGTGTTGTGTTACCAAATGTGTCTAGATGCATTGAACTTAGGAACTTGCAATGTAATCCTATTGGATGGACATGAAATCAAATTCCTTTATAAGGACATAATGTCTAGGGTTTTAGGAGATGTTAGGGTTTAAGGTGGAAGAGAAGATTAGGTTTGTGTGAAGAAACAAAGTGTGGATATATTGAAGACTGAAGTAATGCTGAAATGCATTAACAATGAGCTATCAAGGATCTAACCAAGCATACTATGCTAGTATTTAGATCACTCACTTGTTACTTACATCTTCGACAAGTTTGAAACCCTTAACTAGGTAGGCCTAGCAAATCCTTTGTAAATCCTCTAACAAGGTGGTTCACAACTGTGGATCTGGAATCCTCTCACAAGGTAGTCTCTAATTGGACTTATCTCCTAATAGAGATTGAGATTCCTAACAGGATCTGTTCTGGTGAAGAACATTGTATGACCTTAACTGGTCTGGTTACTATTCTACAGATAGTTACTTGTGGGTTTCATCTCACCGTGATTTTTCCCATTTGGGTTTCCACATCAAAACCTCTTGTGTTATGGTGATTGTGCTCTTGTGGGTGAATTCCTTATTTTTTGTTTGGTTTGCATTTGCATTAACCAGTTTATTAGTAAAAGTGTTATACCAGTTAACTGCTATACTATTTAAGTGTTTGAGTTTAGTATTTTTTGGTATACTAATTCACCCCCCCCTCTTAGTATTCATCAATTGGTATCAAAGCCAACCTTTCTATAAGTTTAACCACTTGGAAGGAGTTATGGGGGAATACATTGTGAGGGAGCTTACTCATCATCTCACTCAGACTGAGAAAGCCTTTGATGAACTCAAAGTCAAATATAAAGCCTCTCTAGCAAAAAGAAGAGAGCATGCTGAAAAACTGATGGAGCTTATTGAAAATAGTTCTTCTGATGAAGCAGACATGGATGCCCTAGTTGAAGAACTTGAAAAATTGAATGAATCCAATGCTAACCTCAGAAGGGAACTGGAAGGACTGACTATCAGAATGTGTCAAGAGCTTGAGAACTGAAGGAAAGCTGAAGATCTAGTAAAAGACAAAGATCATGAGATCTCCCAGCTAAAGCAAGAAATCAATGCCCTTACCACTCATCTCCAAGAGAGTAAAGTGGAAAAAGAAGAAATGCAAGGTGAACTAAGCATGGATATTTATGAGAATGCAACCTTGAAGGAATCCAATGCCGTTATTTCCAAGGAACTCACCGAGTCAAAGGAAATACTTGCCAAATTCAATCAGAGTGCTGCTAAGTTAGAGCAAAAACTTGAATCAACCAAACCGGTAAAGAATACTAATGGACTTGGTTTCTCTCGCTATGAGGAAGGTGAGACCTCTGGAGAAAAAGATGTAGCATCAAAGAAGTAACCGACATCAAAGGATAAAGGTAAGCAAAAGTTCAAACTTGTTTATTTTAATTGTATCAAGGAAGGACATACTGCCAATGAATGTAGAAATAAGGCTTACAACAATTTTCCTTATTTTCTAAACAATAAGCCTAGATCCAATAGATTCAATGGAAACTGTTATGCATGCAACAAGTTTGGGCATGGAGCATTTGAATGCAGGTCAGTTATACACAACATTGGAAGATATCCTCAAAGGAGTCAAGGAGTTTTTCCCGAATCCTCTGTAAACCGGAATCCAAACTGGTATAATGCCTATGACCATCGATTAGGTGGTGGTGGCTATCAAATTGCAACCGGTTGGAGAGCAACCTGTATGATCTGTCATGGTAATGGTCACACTGCTGCAACATGCAGAAGGAAGAATGGAAACATGAATAATGGACCATGGAGAGCACCTGGAATGGTTTGCTATCATTGCAACAAACTGGGTCACACTGCTAAAATCTGCAGGATGAGAAAGAACATATCAGATGATATACCGGTCACTCCAGAAGGAAAGATTGATGTTGAAATTGTTCAAGCAGATATGAAGACAACATGGAAGAAGAAACCAGAAGAAGTGTCACAAGAAGAACCGGTTTCTGCACCTAGTCTGGAAATCTCTGAACCGACAAACTAAGCTACATAAAGGCTTAGGGGGAACAAATCAGTGAAATGTTTCGAACCCCTGGTTTACACTGGTAAAAGACCTTAACTGGTATGTGTTACCTGTCAATCGACAAAAAACCGAAAATGGTAAAAGGCAAAATTAGGGTTTATAACCTAATAGTGGAGCATTTATTATGGTAGATGAAGAATTTGTTTAAAAGGGATTTTCAAGTCATTTTCACTCATCAATTTGCGAGCGAAGAAATTTTCAAAGTGTAGAGCGACCTAAGGCGATTTATCTTGCGATTGAAAGTGAAATGAGATCTAGTAGAAGAATTTTGAGATATTTGCAACCTGTTAGTAAAGAACAACTAAGTGGTGTTCCAAGCGACCGAAGTGGTGTGTTGCTAGCTACAATATCAAAGCCCTAAATCTTGATTCGCAAAGGTATTTTTTGAGCTTCTTTGTTTATTATGGCTTTTGCTTCACACTCCAGTTCAAGTGCACCTATTGATTCAATAGATTTCATACAAAGGAAGATGAAATACAATGCCCTATCCCAAATACCCACTAGTGTTATAGTTGAGGAAGGTATTTCAGATTATATTGATTGCAAAATTGAAGACCTAGGATCCCTAGTGATCCATTCTCAGTTAGGTTTATTTTGCGGGGATGGCAAGAAGATCAAGCCTGAATACAACATCCTGGAAAAGAGGAAACTTCACAATGCGGTCTATGTTCTTGAAGAATTCACAGAAGATCACATCCGCATCATCCTAAGAAGAGTGCATGGTGACAAAATGTATCTTGAGCAGACACATGACATCACACCAGAAGTGATTCATGCCGTCACCGATTTCTGTAACGTTGGAGAGGTGCCAACCCTAAGAAAAGTCATTAAGAGGGAAATGACCAAGCTCACCTGTTCTGTGAGCGACCAACGAGGAATGACCATCAACACCATCAAGGATTAATTGGTCAAGTATGCCTGCATGGTGATATGATACTGGACATTCTATGCTAGCAGAATTAACTCTATCTCTGCTGCTGTGGTTAATGCTACCTACAGGATGATCATGGAAGATGCATCATTTGATCTATGCACCTGTATGCAGAGACAACTCCTGGTAAACCTGAAATCTATCAAACAGGACAATGCCTTAAGATTTAAATTTGGACAACTATTGGTAGGATTGTTTTTCTACTTTCAAGGCTATTTTTTAGGAGTCAGTGATATTCAATGGTCTGCTGACCAACTGGTTACCAAATAGATCAGAGAAATTCTTCAAGTGGTAGGAATCGGTTATCCTGAAGTCCTGAACAAATACTTTGATGAGTTCAGATGGAAGATGAGCATGAGGATGAGGATATCTAGTGATATTGTCAAGAAGTATGAAGGGGACATCTGCTTTACCATCAGAGTAGATGAGTGCATAATGGAGGTAGTTGAGCCTAGAAAGGAAGAAGTGGAGCCCATGGGATATGAGGTGATGTATGACATGCTCGATGGGTATGCCTCTACCCTAATCGCCTCGCCTCTTGATCCAAAGAAGAAGAGAACCGACACCTACTTAGAAAGGGTAACACCCGTTGAAGAGCCCTCAGTGAAGAAAGGAAAGGCAGTGCCATTGGTATCGACACCGATTACTTCAACAAGTCCTAAAGTGACCAAGCGGTCACTGGCCAAGAAGAAACCGGAAGTTGCACCTGCCAAGGTTTTTGAAAGAAAGTGGAAAACTAAGAACACCTCACCAGATTTTGAGGTTACAAAACCTGATGTACAACCTAAAAAGACTAGGCAAACAAGGAAGAAGACAAAGACAACCAACAATGAAACAACATCATCAGCACCGGTATATATAGACATTTCCTCTTACAAACCATTGACACATTGTCAAAGAACTATCAAGAATATTAGGAGAAAAGTGCTAAGTGATTTAATAAATCATTTTGATGATTTTAATGACAATGAAAAGGAGGAAGTTGAACAGGAGGTTATTCAATATCTATGTATTAATGACTGGTTGCCATCAGAAATTAGATTCGTGACACCGAATTATTTATATAATTCTTTAGATAACAAATGGCACATTGCCATAGAAAAGGAACAGGAAATAAGAGAGGAAATTTTTGCACAATATTTTCCTGATGTGTCAAATTGAGAGCTATATGAAGTTATGGATAAATACAAAGGCCTCTTCTTCATGAGAAGAAGAAGACTCTTGTTACTGGAAGGGAAATTCCCTGAAGTGGTGAAAGATACACATTCACATGCCAAAGCCACTCTGAGGTTGCACCAAGTGTCTGAAGCCAACAAGAAGGCTGAACAAGAACCAAAAATCAAAAAACCAGATGAGGTATATGATAGTGAAGGAGAACCGGTTACTGAATAGATGGACACAATTGACGTTGATGCTTTGGATGGTGAAAATGTCACTCCGGATGCAGCAAAGGAAAAGGCTGATAAAGAGAGGGTGGACAAGGAAAAATAGGACAAAGAAATGGCTGATAAAGTGCAAGAGGAGAAAGAGAAAAATAATCAAGAGGAAGAGGAGAGGAAACAAGAATAAGTGGAGAAGAAGAAAAAGGAAGAGGAGAAAAGGAAACGGGAAGAGGAGAAGAGGAAACAGGAAGTGGAGAAGAAGAAAAAGGAAGTGGAGAAGAGGAAACGGGAAGAGGAGAAGAAGAAAGAAGAAGAGAAGCAGAAGGAAGAAGAAAGGAAGAAGGATGAAGAGAAGAAAAAGAAAGAAGCAGAGGAAGAAAAGAAGGCAGAAGAGGAAAAGCAAAGAGCCGAAGCAAAGAAGGAAGCGACAAAGAGCACACATGTGGAGACACCAAAGGCAACCGGTAGTCAAGACAAAGCGGCTGACATTACCAGTCCTATTGACCTCCAATCTACAAATGAATCAGAGCTTCTCCAAAGCATTAAGCTTGCTCAAGAGCGACTGTAAGCTTTAAGGAGGAAAAAGGAGCAAGACGTTATTCAAACTGCGGTGGATACACTTACCAGTTTGATTCTCGATACCAACCTCCCCAGTACCGATTCCTCTTTGGCCCAGCTAAAAATTCTATGCACAGTCATGGAGGACTAGGTACAAAGCCTAGAAGATGTTGCTAAAGCTAATGCACAGAAAAGGCATCAAAAGGCACTAAACACTGCCTTAGTGAAGAAACTGAACGAGCTCCGGTCTGAACTTCAGAAAGAACATAAGGACATAAGAGATGCTATGGATGAGGGGAAATTACTGCTCAGTAAGATAAGCCAACCCCATCTATTCTGTGATGATGTGCTTGCTCAGAAGGAAAAACTGCAATCTGATTTGTAGGCATACATAAGCACCTTTAAGATGCCCCATGATTCCTTCACTACATATGGGCTAACTGTTCACTGGTTTCAGCTCTAGTCTGCCAAAATTGAGTTGGAAATCAACAACCAGACCAGAGATTTGTAGGAACTTCAACTAGTTCTACTACCTCGACTGCAAATACTTCAGAAATGCTATCTCAATCTGGATGCCTTAACGGTCACTCAAGAGATGAGCACAATCGATGACATGAAATAACATGTATCCCAGATGCAAACAGAAAGTGAGGTGGCTACCTCATTACTTGAGTCATGGTATTTATACATGAAGACTTGTATGCAGGATTTTAAATCGGTTTTTGATAAGTTTCACTCATTATTGTCATAAACATTTATTATAATGAGAAACATGGGTTATTCTACAATACTTTGTCATTATTGGCAAAGGGGGAGTAGTATTTTGTATTTTAAAATTTTGATGAACGTATACTTTCATGTTATCTCTTTAAGGGAGTAGTATACATTGTATTTTATGCAAAAGAGATAGTATATATGCTTAGGGGGAGTAATTTTGATTATGGCATATTTTTGTTGTAAAACACTTAGATGTCAAAAATTTTCCTAAGTGTTTCCATCAATGCCAAAGGGGGAGATTGTTGGCATTTTTGATGATGATGTTGTGATTGTCATTGATGGACACACACTTTCTTTGAGATCACTTTTTGCATGTATGAGTTATGCTCAACTGGTATTTTTTCCAACCGGTATTATGTATTATAGTCTTTAGACTATTGGTGTTTTGCAGAAAGTGTTTACCGATCTCAAGCGGTATGAGGACCCAAAGTGGTATGAAGACCTCAAGCGGTTCAAGGATCACAAAGTGGCATGAAGGAACAAAGCGGTTGTTATCATTTTTTCCAGTCTTCATTTTGACAAACCGGAAATTGGTAAAATGTGTGAACCGGTAATAGGTAAATGTATGAACCGGTATTACTCTGTGATGAGTTACCAACCGGTATTTTTGTGATGAGTTATCATCCATTGACACTTTGGTGGTGATTCTGTGTCCTACTACCAAATGTGTCCATATGCACTGAACCTAGGAACTTGCAATGTAATCCTATTGGACTGACATGAAATCAGATTCCTTTATAAGGACATCAAGTCTAGGGTTCTAGGAGATGTTAGGATTTAAGGTGATTGATGAGGTTTCTGTATGTGCGATCATAGAAGAGAAGATTAGGTTTGTGTGAAGAAACAGAGTGTGGAGATATTGAAGACTGAAGTAATGCTGAAATGCATTAACAATGAGCTATCAAGGATCTAACCAAGCATACTGTGCTAGTATTTAGATCACTCACTTGTTGATTACTTACATCTTCGACAAGTCTGAAACCCTTAACCGGGTAGGCCTGGAAAAGCCTTTGCAAATCCTCTAACAAGGTGGTTCACAACTGTGGATCTGAAATCCTCTCACAAGGTAGTCTTTAATCAGACTTATCTCCTAACAGAGATTGAGATTCCTAACAGGATCTGTTCTGGTGAAGAACATTGTATGACCTTAACCGGTTTGGTTACTATTCTGTAGATAGTTACTTGTGAGTTTCATCTCACCGTGGTTTTTCCCATTTGGGTTTCCATGTCAAAACCTCTTGTGTTATGGTGATTGTGCTCCTGTGGGTGAATGCCTTATTTGCTGTTTGGTTTGCATTTGCATTAACCAGTTTGTTAGTAAAAGTGTTATACCGGTTTACTACTATACTGTTTAAGTGTTTGAGTTCAGTATTTTTTGGTATACTAATTCACCCCCCCTCTTAGTATTCATCAGCGTGAAAGCATTATTTTCAATGGAGATGATATTTGGTAGAACCTTTTTCAATCTATTAGAAAGAGCCTTCGTGATGATCTGGTAAACAATGTTGCAGAGCGCAATTGGACGGAAGTCATTGAAAGAAGAGGGATTGACTTTTTAAGGGACAACCACTAACACTGTATTATTTATTTCTTTGATAAATTTGCCTTTCTTTCTAACCTGTTCCACTACTTTCAACAGGTCAGATTTCACAAATTCCCAACAGTTCTTGTAGAATCTTGCTGGCATACCATCCAGCCTCAGGGCTTTGTCCGGGTCAAGCTCAAACACCACAGCCTGAACCTCATCTTTAGTAAATAGTTTGAACAACATTTGATTGTCCTTGTCAGTCACTAACTCAGGTATGACATCAAGCAGTTGGGAAAAGCACACCTCCTCCCGTCCAACATCAGTGTTAAGGATTTTTTTAAAGTAAGTCACAACATCCCAACCGATGCTATCTTTGTCCTTGTGACAGATCCCGTCCTCATATATCACTTCATTGATTTGGTTGTGATCCCTCCTAGCTCTAACTGATGCATGGAAGAACTTGGTGTTCTTATCTCCCTCTCTAATTCATAATTCTCTAGCTTTATCTTTCCAATAAATCTCCTCTCTGATTAGTATCTCACATAGAAAAGCCATCAACTCCTTTTCATGTCTAAAGTCAGTCTGATCCATTCCTTTTGCTAGAACTTTTGCATTAAGAGTTTCCAGTTTAGCTTCAACTCTTTCCTTCTCAACGAATATGTTCACGAAAACCTCTTTATTCCAAATTTTAAGTTGACTTTTAATATAAGTGATCTTTTTAATGAGGCAAAAGCTAGGCACACCTTTAATGTAATTGCACTGACTCCACCACTTTTCTAGATTGTCAAAAATTGTTGCATTTCACCACCACATGTTCTAGAACTTGAAATAGCCGCTACCACCTTGAATTTCTGCTCCAATTTCCAACTGAACCGGATAATGGTCAAAGATACTATAAGGTAGAGTTCTGACAGAAATCATCAAATTTTCCTCCAACTAATAAGATACAATCAGGAACCTATCCAAATGCTCAATGATATTGTCCAATCCAAGCCATCTGTTTGTCCATGTGAACCAGCCCTCAGATGGTTTATAGTCGAGAACCTCTAGCTTTTGAACAAAACTTTTGAAATTCAACATGTCGTTGGTTACTTTCTTAGAACCTCCACATTTTTCAGAGAGATCAATAATCACATTAAAGTTGCCACCAATAATGAGTTTCCTATTCCCCCTAGCAGACACAGAATGGACAATTTCATCCCATAGAAGTGATTTCTCCTAGGACCGCGAGGGACCATATATGTTCCATAGCTCCATATCCAATTGACTATACCTACTCTGCACATGATATGCTACCCAGTTCTTGCCCCCAGAGATCATCACAATATCCACCAAGGTGGATTTCCACATAATTCCCAAATCACCTGCTCTACCTTCAGTTGACTGAAAAATGCTAGACCACCCTTTGCAATAACCAATCAACTTCTCACTTTCCTCCGAACTACATTTAGTTTCCTATAACATCACTATATCGCTCGATATTTTAACCAGATGTCGCTTCAACATTTGGTGTTTCTTAGGGGTCGTTAAATCCCTGACATTCCAAGTGGTGATCCTCATTTATTCCCAAGGGAGCCATTCACTCCCTTGGTACTTTTTCTATTAAAAAATTTGGTCATGTTGAGAAATCCATTTTCGGTCGCCTCCTCTTCTCTTTTCTTTTTGTTGGATTTTCTGCCTTTGCATCCTTTGCCCTTCATAGATGGCTCAATCATGGATTGGCTGATACATCTAGTGTCAGTGATGTTTAACTCACCCACCTCTTCCTCATTATTCAAATTCCATTCATCCTCTGATTTCGAATCGACCATAGGTTCAATTTCCTTTTCGGCACTCTGACTGTCTTCTTTGATTTCTATTGGATGTAGGTTCACCTGTTCCGTAGGTTTATTGATATTTTGTGGGGGATCCTGGAGACCAATAGGTCATTCGATATGCTCGAGATACAACATTTTCCCAGAAGGTGCTCCTTTTGTCATTTGTTTAGGCCTCCAAATCTTTCTTTCTTTCTTTGGATCTTGCAATTGTCCGTGGCATGATTTCTCTTTCTGTAGTTTAGGCAAAAATATTTTTCTTCTTCAACTTGGATCAATTGCACCCAATCCACCCCTTGAATTCACAATTTTATTTCCGAAGGAATTCGCCTGATCGCCGCAAGCTTAATTTTTGCATAAAGGTATGAATCACCAATTGCGATGTCCGCATCGATTTGAATCAATGTGCCTAAAGATCTCCCTATTTTTTCAAGGGCTTCCTCTGCCCAGTGTTCCATCAGAAGATTATTTAGACGGATCCATATATTGACCTATCATAGGGATCGATTTTAAGGGGGTTGAAATTACGATACCATTTTTGTATGTATATTGGCTTCGAGTCCATAGTCCAAAGACCTCCTTCCAGGATTTTTGGTCATTCCTCCTCCGATGCAAACACCACAATGAAGAAACTTTTCGACATAAATTTGGTTATTTGAGGTCTATGCCATGTCTTTTCAATCTAGTTGGTGATCTTCTTCCAATTCGATCTAGAGCCAATGAATCTACAAATAAGTGTCAAGTCCTTCAGATAGTCAATGTCTTCCTTGACCTCCTCTGTAACGTTGATGACCAGGAGATTCTTCACGTCCGCATCCGATTCAAGGTCAATGTTAGTCTTCGATGCAGGGTGAGTGCCACCAACCCTACTGCTCCCTTGCGAATTGATCTTCTGCCTTTTTTCGCCCACCATTTTGTTAATTAAATTTTTCAAAAAATGCTTGTCATCTAATCTGAAAGACCTTAAAATTGTTTTGCATTTAATATTGATATTTAATTTTTGTAAGAATTAAATATTAATTGCAAGAATAATTGAATATCATATTGTGCAAATTTAAACTTTGTGAAATTAAGTCACATAGTTTTTTTTCTCTTAAGTGAATTAATTCTTTCATGAACTAATTATTATATGTAAAATTCTTACAAAAGTGAGAAGATTTACAAGTGGGGAAATTAATTTTGGCAGAGAAAATTATTAGAAAAAAAAGTTGGGTAAAGGGGAGTTAAGGTATTTACCCAACTACATGTGTGGTTGAGTTCTTTAAATAGGGAAAATTGTATCGTAAAGTAAATTCTCTCCTCTACAAGAAGAAAGGATTGTGTAACCAAATTTTAATTTATATTTGAAATACATACTTTATCACCATTGTGGAGGGATATTGATAAACTGAGCTTTATCAATATTTGCATTCTTCATTATTTGTACCAAAATTATTAATAGACTTTGTTCATTTAATAAATGTTCATATTTTATTATGGTAGCAATTGTTTATTTCTTGAAGAGGAGGGATTATTATAAATATAAATATTCAACAGTTGCTCCTCTTTGAAAGCAAAGGAAGATAATCTTTTCCATGATGGTTTATCCAATGTTGCAAGGTTCTGTTGTTGTCTATTGGGCAAATTGATAAAGAAAGAACAGAGATAAAACCATTTCCTAACAGTTTTTGGTGACTCCACTAGGGATCAAAGTGCCTTGTGCATTTGATTTTCAGATATCTTATGGTACCTCCCCTAGGATAGAGGTTGGCAGCTCTATTGAAGATGAATACCAAGAGGCCTTCATGAGATATCCATAAGTACTAGAAGATTGGGTTCCAACAAGAAAATAAATTGAAATAGATATCTCACTCTTTATACCGTCATTTAGAGAGAATCCACTAATTGAAGTTGTAGGAGATTTGACAAAAGAGGTACAATGTGCCAATCTAGAAAAGAAAAAAAACTCCACCAAAAGACCTGAACAAAGAATAGAAAGTATGCAAAGAAGAAGTAGTTGGTGACATCAAGCATGAACATGGAAAAGATCTTGAAGTAATATACAAAAAAAAAAAAAATGATTTAATTTTCAGCCTTTTGAAGTTCCCATCTCAAGTGCACCTTTGAGAGAATTAGTGCGACAATCTATGATTAAAAAGCCATGTCAAGGTGTGACTAAAATTATTTTGAATATCTTTATGAAAGATGATAAAAAACAAATCATATTGATTTTCCAATCTTTTATGAAAAAAATATTCATCTCATGCTTTCTATCGTAAAGAAAAATAACATACATATCCCTTGTATTCATGAGAAAACTTCTGAATCTATATTGATTTTCCCACCCATGCTTCATACACCTCACATAGATGGGATAAATATTATGCTGCTGTTCATCTCTTTACGAAATCTGCCACCAATGGTTCGAAAAGGCTCATACTTTTATCAACCTAGGTAAATGGTCACATTTAGTCTTTTATCTTTTCCCCTTCCATTGCAAACATATATTTTTTTTCTTTCCAAATTTGGCTTGGCTTGTCTTGTCTTTGTTTCTGTGTTGTGGTCGATAAGGCTACACCATCTTTGTAGTTTTCACCTTTAACCTAGCTCAATTTCTCTTATTTCAAGATATTTTCATGATGAAGATATTCAACAAAATACAGTGTCAGAGAATGCAATGACAACTGAATTTATACAAAATGATAGTGTCACTCTGAAACCATTCTACCAAATACATCCAGGCAGTTGGATGGATATTGGTCATAGGAAGTATATAGAGGATGAGCACATATGTTGATGATTTATCAGAGCATCTTGACCTGTTGTTCGAAAGGCCACAACGAAATGCCTTTTATGGAGTATGAGATGGATACTGAGGTGCAAATGCAACAATAGACGAGATTTGAACACTCAGAGAGGCATTTCACTATCAAAAGCTTCCAAATATAACCAATCTACTTGCCATGTATTTGGTTCTTCTCGTTATGATATACTTCCAATGCTTTTGGGTTATTTTTCCCATAAGATAAAAGATTGCATGACATATACAAGAACATATCCTATCAAATTGCTTTACATATTTAACTTACCAATCAATTTGCAGATTTCCATGAATATATATAAATGTTGGTGAAGGTATGGAAGCCGCAAAAGCCTTAAGAGTATGTTGTGACTATTAATTCTTTAGCTCAAGCTTCTATTTTGGAAAGTCATAGGCTCAACAGGCCATACATTCAATGCGAATTACGGAATCTAGAAAAAGTACAGATTCTTATATGTTAGAAAGAGATTCTAGCAGACCAACTTACAGATACACTCATTTCATGGGTAGATCTATGGTAGTTGATAATGCAATGTCTGATATCGATGGAAATTTTAGTCATCTTTATTTATGAAAACATAAAGCGGCTTAAACCATACACAATAAGCTTACATTTCTAAGCTTAAAAGTGTTAAATATGTAGAGTTGACTGACATTTTTAAGATTTAACATGTTGCTTAATGTATGTGATCACACTAAGAATACACTCAAAGTTGACCAACATTCTTTATGCTTAATATGTTGCTTAATGTGTAGGATTTGAGACTAACCTGACTCACATGGAAAATGCCAGGTTTCTTCTATGTGTTCTTTGTGTAAGGCTCGGTGGTATGGGTGGCTCAATCCTTTAAATAAAAGATAAAATGCACAAGAGAGGAGGATGAGAAGCTACTTCATCTTGTAAAGCTTATGCCAATACAGTGGAGGACAATTGCACCAATCGTTGGGTGAGGTCTATCTCAATGTCTAGAACGTTATGAGAAACTTTTGGTGCAAAATGCGTAAAGAATGAAAATTATGAACATGCTGATGATCCTCAGAAGTTAAGGCTTGGTGAAATATATTCCGATCCAAAATCAAAATTTCCAAGGTGTGATCCAATCGATATGGATGAAGATGAAAAAGAGATGTTATCTGAAGCAGGTCGTGAAAATTGTTTAATTGACACATTCAATTAGTTGGATTGACATATATTGAAGACAAAGATGACTCTAATCTCAATGGATAAGGCACTGATCAAAGGCTACTGAATATTCTGGAGTTTTCTTCATTGTGTCACAAAAATGCAATCCCCAATCAAAGCCAATGTTACCTTAGATTTTAACATATCTTAGGTAACCCTCTTGACTACATATTATGTGTGAGGTTTATAAAATTATTTTGTATTAATATTAATATTTAACTTTTTTAATAATTAAATATTATTTGCAAGAATAATTGAATATCATGTGCCAATTTAAATTCAGTGAAATTAAGTCACATAGTTTTTATTTCTTATAGGTGAATTAATTTTTTCAAGAATTAATTATCATATGTAAAATCTTCTACGAGAAAAAAAGATTTTGTAACCAAAATTAGTTTATAATTGATATAAATACTTTGTCAAAAATATTTTCTATTGGCAAGTATTTATTTCATTATCTTCATTAGCTGTACCAAAATTATTAATAGACTTTGTGCTATTAATAAATGTCTGTATTTTATTTTGGTTGCAATTGTTTATTTCTTGGAGAGGAGGGATTATTTTAAATATAAAAATTCAACATTTGAAGGAGTTGCCCCTCTTTGAAAGAAGAGGAAGTTTATCCTTTCCATGATGGTTTATTCAATGTTACAAGGTTTTGTTGTTGTCCATTGGGCAAATTGATAAAGAAAGCACATGGACAAAAGCATTTTCCAACAAAGGTATTGGTTGAGCAGTTGTCCATTCTTTGGCATCTTCTCACCCATTGCAGTGGAACTCTTCTTATTACTCTTGATCCTCTATTTCATTGCAAGTCATCACTGGTGCATCATTCTAAAACAATATTATTGTGCTTTATCACATTTAAATATATCATGTGTATCATCTCTACAAAAGGAATGATTTTTCTTTTTCGACCAACACTTATTTGAAAAATGGCTTACTTTCCCACAATTGTATCATGTCGCATCATTCCTATGGCATCTATTCCTTATGTGTCTACTTCCACCTCTATAATTAGACTGTCTATTGCCCTCTATGTAATTTCATGGAGGATTATTTTGCAATGTGTAGCCATTTTTGTCATTCCTCTTGGGTGGTTTCCTATATCTTACATCATTGGCATACAATGGGTGCTTTGCAAGACCTTTAACATAAGCCATATTTTTGTCTACCTCCCTATCACAATCATGGTGTAGTAGGCATCTTGGGTCTAGATGATTCACAATTTTTCATATTTGTAGTTTATTAGCAAGGCAACTCTTTGTGAGGTGATTGTCCCATTCACTATAATTTCCATTATCTAATGAATTCAACTAAACTCATACTATTTTAAGTTCCACTTGTAGGACAACTATTGTCCTTTCTCCTCGTGCTTTAGGGCATTCATTTCAAACATGTCCTTTCCTAGAAAACTATGAACACTATGTCTTATTTTATTTGCTTTTATTGTCGCCATGAATTAATTTTTCAATATCAATTATTCTACTACCAATTGTAACATTTTAAGGGCCTATTTTTGTCCATCTTTATCTGCTTGATGCCAAGGTTAGGTGTCAATGCAATAGGCCATAGTGACAACATTCATATAGGTATAAAAAAATCATGCATCTAATGCTTCTTTGATGTACTTTTGCAATATGAAGATGAACCATTCAATCTTTTGGTTTTCTATCAAAGGTTCTAGTCTCTCACAAACCTCCTTAAATCTCTTATCATACATTTTAATATACTCATGCTCCTTTTAACCTACATCACTCATTTTTATTATACTCAAGCTATGTCTAGAGTGTTAATGTGAATGTGGTTATATCTTTACTAGTTCTTAGTTGGAACCTATTTACATGTTAAGTTTACTTAGGACCTAGTTTGCATTTAAGTTAGTTGTCATAAATTTACTTTATGTAGCTTGTTATTTAATAACGTTCACAGGATTAGTTAGTTATCCTAGGTGACATTCTAGAAGATAAATGATAATGGGGCCATGCCCCATTAATTAAAATTTGCTTTAGGCATTTATCATTATGCATTGTGCATTTAATGTTTGTACCAAGGATAATTGTCCCTACATCATTACACCTTGCCTATATATACAAGGTGCTTGTAAATTGTATCATATCACATTTTCATTTGCATTTGATCTAATACCATTTCTTTTGTTCAAATATTGTCTTGTGGAAGACATCTTTCTTGGTTGATCCTTGAAGTCTGCAACTTAATGATGGGTTCCTCATTATTTCAACATGGTATCAAATCTTTGGCCAAGTAAACTCCTTCCCATATCAGAGAATTGAGCTTTTAAATAAAGATTTTATTGTAAGTTGATCAAGGGTTTGAACAAAGATAATTATCAACTCTGGGAGGTAGCTAATTGGATGGAATAGTTTGGGCCAAATTGACCCCATGATTGCATTCAAGAGGCTCAAAAACCCCGGGAATGCCTATAAAATCATCAAAATATCAAAATTTGACACTTTTTTCCTGGGCATTAGAGGTTTTTTATACATACAATCATATGTATTCCATATATACTATAATATTATTACACAAGCTCTGCATCAGCATTGTATGGACAAGTGAAAGAAAAAATCGGCCTCCTCAGCTTAGTTTACAAAAATTGTGGCTCATTTTGGCATTTTTTTCATTTCCATCCTTGGCACAGAGGATATCTAATTTTTTTTTCAACAATTCTATTTTGCTCCTATACAGGGCCAATGTCGTTGGGCCTAGTGCTCATTTTCAAGCATGTCTTAAATATTGGTGGCTAATACTTTAATCCATGGATTGCATTTGTACTTGTGGAGGACTATTTTCATCATTTTCTTTTTTATTATTAGCCACACCTTAGTATAGCAGGTTGACATTATCCGTGAAGGTAGAATTTATATGGCCAAAGCACATTAGGAGAGTTGTGGGTTGTTGTAGGGTTGTTTCATAGACTACAACCACCGTACTCCAATGCCTTTCATTGCTGGATAACATTCCAACTGCCAACCACTCTCACATGGCCTATCTGACTAAGACTATCAGTCTATGGATATCGGTTGTGTATATTTGCCAGAGTTTGTATTGAAGCCTAGGCCATGGAATTTAAGGGTCAAGGCCTATCTGACCCCCTTTCTTTTTCCTTGTGAGCCCTACTCACAACCAACACCCAATTAGGGCTTTTTTTTTTGCAAGTTGAGCCTACTTGACTTATTTAGTTTTTGCCTTTTGATCATAGGTGGTCACATGGGTGACCAAGTCCTATTCAGCCGAGGGATATTTTGGTCCCCTTGTTTTTTCATCAGGCTTCATATATGCAATTTTTTTCCACGAAGCATATCTTGGACATATAGACATATTGTTGAAAAGTTTGCTTTGCCAACTCTGTTGTGGTGCAGGTTATTCTACCTAATTTTTTTGTTTATTAGTCTCTTTTGTAGCTTGAGTTTGACCCTTTGTTTTGGACTCCCAAGTTCATAAATTTATGCCACAATCTCCTATTTCTATGATTCTTGCGGTGTTGGAAGGGTATTGAGGAGTTATATCATTCAGTTTGTGGACTTTTTCTAGATTCAGCCCTAGGTATTATCTATTAAGTTTTTCAATTTGTGGCATTTTCTTGACGACTTGGACATCCTGATACTTGAAGAGGTACAATTTGTTTGGGGGGATTAATTTTTAGTTGCTTATCATATCCAAGGATTTTTAGATTAGTTTCTATCATATATTTGCTATTTTTATTGATTTGTGTGTTGTGGCTCACTTGGATGATTCAAGATTTGAGGTTCTCACTCCACATGTAATTATCACACATGGAAGGTTACTATGCAATGATTGCTTTAGTCTATGGGATCATGGTCTATGTTGACTAAGAAACAAACTACCTTCACTAAGGAGTATGATAGATTTTCACATATGAACAAATGTGATGAGGCCATGGGCTTGATTGTTATGCATGTTTCAAACTCCTTGTTCCTCCACATTGAGGGGTGCACTACACCTAGAGAGGTATGGGATAAATATAAGGATATATTTGGTTTAGTTAGAGGTGTAAGAGCTTTGCATCTAGAGGTGAAATTGGCATCTCTTTCTATTGATTCATTTCCTACTATTGAGGATTATTTGCTTAGTTTATAGTATTTGCTTTCTCAATTAGTGGGCTATGGGAAAGAGAAAACTGATAAGGAATGCATATTTTTGATTTTATCTAAATTAACGTCTCTCTTTTCATATTTTGTCACTTCCTTTTATGCCACTATGGATGGGCTAGGTACTTCATTTGTCATGCCATCATTTGAGACATTTTGTGAGAGGTTGACTAGGGAACATAAAAAGTTCATCAAAATGATGCCACTCTTAGGTCTCAAGCATTGATAGCTACTCCACCTAAGGGGAAAGGAAAGAAAAAAAAAGGCAAAAAAAAAATCTAGTGTTACTTCCACCACCACCTCTTCTAAAGAGGTTCATCCTAAGAAGGAGATATCCAAATGTATCTTTTTAAGAAAGATGAGCATGGTGAACCAAATTGATAGAAGAAGGAAATACATGAGTTGAAACAATTACTCAAGGAGCATCATATTTCCATTCCTTCTTCATCTAGTTCACCTCCTCCTTCTAACCATGAGGAAACTCCACACACACATATTAAAAAGGGTCATGCATTGATTACCACTCACGTAGATCAATATATTGGATGGATTATTGATTCAGGAGCTTCAATTCACATTGCTCGTTCATTTGGTTTCATCATTCTAGGTTCTCTTAGAAATCCCTATTGTGATAGACTCTTGAATGGAAACAATTAGTTTTTTCATGTTGTTTTTCTAGGTGATATTGATTTGAATGATAGTTTAGTGACTAATGTGCATTGCATTCCTGAGATTGCTCATAATCTACTTTCAATATATCAAATTACAAAAAAAGAAACACAATTGGGTTTACTTTGTTAGGAATCCCACAGATACTGAGAGGGGGGGTGAATCAGTATCTAACCGGTGAATAGAATTTCTTGAATTAAAACATGCAGAACATATTATAACAGTGTACCGGTATGCAAGAAATAATGCAATAAACAGAATTAAGAACATCCACAGGAAAAGCACACCATAACACAAGGATTTAACGAGGAAACCTGGTGTGGGAAAAACCTTGGTGGGATTTGTGACCCACAATATTCACTCATTGGCCAATAAGAGAATATTACTTACAATAGGGGCCTGCACATGCAGGAAGGCCAACTGCCTAGAGCTCACTGCTCAATGGGAAGTCTCACTGACTTACAATGAGGATTATACAAATCCAATATCTTGTACTGCTTTACAATAGCATCTTCAATGCCTGATCCAATACCAGTTGCTGCTCTGCTGCTTACACAAACCCCTTAACCTATATTTAGCATAATAGGTCTGCCTAATATTTTTCCTTATCGCTTGCTCATTTCTCCCAAAATGTCTACAATGATCTCTTTTATATATAAGAGTCATTTTACAATTTGCCAAGTAGGCTTACAAAGTTTTTCAATAATAAACAAAATATAATATAACAAAATCCTGTTAGCCTCTGTGCTGATATACTTCCTTTCTTTTGTGCTGGTGCCGGTGTCCTGAGTGCCGGTGTAGAGTGTGATATGCTGATGCTGGTATAATGCCTTTGCCGGTGCCATAGGATTGCAAGGTTGCCATCAATGACAAAACCTTCAATCACATACAATGTCTCATTGGAGTGTGCATATGCCAACAATCTCCCCCTTTGGCATTGATGGCAACACTCATGAGAAATTTCAAAAGATGTATCCAAAATTTTGAAGTCCAAAACAAAATGTTACCAAAAATGTGTGAGCTCCCCCTGAGCATATGATTCCTGTGATTTGAATTTTCTCATCCCACTACTCCCCCTTTGGCATCAATGACAAAGGTTGTCAAGATGTCAGTAGAGTTTGTAGTTTCAACCTTGTAACTGGGTGGTTACAATTTGAAAAAGATCTCCCAAAATCAAGTTTATACTGTCCATAAACTTCTTGCTATCCTTTATTGCTGTCTCTGTTCTCTTTACTGTACCGGTGAGATGCTGCAAATGCTTTGCCGATGTTTTCTTTCCCTGTATTAGTGCCTTAGATACTTCCTTCCATAGTGATGCTAGATAGTCCAATCTTGGACTTAGTTTTGATCTCAAATGTTTGCCTTATTCACTATTCTTTCTTTCTCTCTTTCCAATTTAAGTAATTCTTCTTCAAAATTTGTTATCTTCTCTTCAAAAACTGATAGTGTATCAGGTGAGTTAACAAAATTATCTGCAAGTTTATTGATCTCATCCTGTACCTTGCTCATCTTCTTGTCTATATCTACAGTCAAAAAGTTTGTTTTACAGGTATCTTTGTACAAAGTTTTGTACTCTTTCAATAAATTACACAATTTCGGTAGAAGTGTGTCAAAATCTCTATTACACTTCTTTATTTGCTCATCAAGGAATTTCTGTTTTTCAATTTCTACTTTATCCTTCAATGACTCTTCCTTTATTTTCTCAATGTTTTCTGTGATATATTTACACAGTGTATCAAGTTGTCCTAAAGAATCTTTATTGTCTATATTACAGTTAGGAGCAATTACCTTCAAAATTGGTATGGTATCATCAATTGCTTTGTAAGCTTGTGAGCTGCAGTCTGTTATCTTTTTGATTGAATCTAATAGTACCTCAGTCACATTAGTTGATTTGTAGCTTGATGATGAACCAACAATCTGAGTACCAGTGGAAATAACCAAGCTTGCATTGACCTTTGGTAGGTTTGTTTGTGTTTGCATTTCTTTAAGCAATGATTTTTCTATTTCTCCAGTTGCCGGTGGCACTGTTTCCTTATGTTCCTGTCCCTGTTGTTGTTGTTCCTGTTCTGGTGCCTTTTGCTCTGTTTGTTGCATTGACTCAATCTGAGTCTCTACCTTTTTCTCTTTGTCTTTTGCCGATTTCTCCTATGTGTTTTCAGTTTGCTCAGCTACTAGAGGCTCACTAGCCATGTCAGTCTTATCAGTTGTATCTTTGTCTACCACAATGTTGATCTTTTGAGTATCAACATCCACAATATATAAGACTTCAGGATTAGAATTACCATCCTCTACATCCATACTCTCAGCTGCCGGTTGATCTTCTATAGTTAATGTTTTTACCGGTGGAGTAATCGAAGGAGGTGGGGGTAAGTTGTCTCTAACCTTGATACTAGGTGGTCCACCAACTTTACCTTTACCCTTGTCTCTATCTTTCTAATAAAATTTTATGGGTTTGGGACTCATATTCTTCTTGTTTTTCTTTTTCAACTAGGAATATATCCCATCCATTTTTTGTCTCCTCAATCACCTCATTAACTCTTCCGACCATTAAAGAAATGTGCCAGTGTGTAGTAGAAAATACTGACTAGTTGGCTTGAGAAATTAGGTCATCAATTTCTTTGGGTGAGTTTACCGGATATACAACAAGTAGCTTTTCAATCTTTATTTTCTTGTCCAGTTCTACTACTGCTTGTCTTCTTGCTTCCAGTCTATTAAATAGTTCATCTGGAATTTCATTTACTACTTCCATCAAAAACTTCTTATACATATCCATATGCAATATAACACTATTTTCAATCTGTTCTTTTTCATCAGCTGTTAAAGTGTCATATATTTTCTCTATATTTTTCAGTTTACCTTCTTCTGTAATTTCATTCAGCAGTATATCAAGAGGGGCCAAGTCTTTGTTTGTCCTCTTCTTCTTTTTGGGTGTAATTTTCTTCTTCTTTGGTGTAGCTTTTCTTATCGGAGATCTCATTGCTTGTTATTTTTGTCTTGTCCTCTTGGGTGAGGGTGTGGTTGCCGGTGAGGGATCTCTTCTCCTTACAACTCTTTTGAAAGTTGCAGGCATGTCACTCCCCGAAGAAGTACCTACCGGTGATAGGTGAGTTTCAGGTTGTGGAGCTGCTAACTCATCCTCTATTATACGAGTTTTCTTTAACACATCTTCTTTGATGGCCTTAGCTTGTCTGGAACCTTTCCTTACAATTGCCTCAACCTTTTTCACTCTTTTCTTTGATTGTATTTGGCTTTCAATAGTTTCTACACTACCAAATATTTCTTCCTTAGGTTCACTGGGGGCTTCTAGAAGTGCTTTAGCATATGTTTTAATTATATGATCATTTGTTTCATAGCCCATCTCGGTTACCCAAACTATCCTAGGGATGACTACTTCCATCCAGATTTCATCCTTCTTGATTACAAAGCATATTTCATCTTTGTATTTATCGACAATCTTTTGTGATAACCTGATTCTTTTCTTCATTTTGGCTTTTAATGCTTGAAAGAAGTCATGAATATTGTTTTCCTTGTTTTCTCCCATGTTATTGAATAGTTTTGTTAGTTGTTTGCCTATCAGTATATCATATCCAAGTTATTTGTAGCCTATATCGGGAACCTATTTGGTTATGTGTAGCATCAGACATAATAACAAATTTCCAAACCTGAAAGTTCCTTTCTTGTCCTTTTTAATCTTTCCAAGGTTGTCAATTAATTCATCTTTTAACCACTCACATATATCGATCTTTGCATTGTCTGTGACCATATCATAAGCACTCTTAATGCATAAACTTGAAACTGAATTGAGTCTATTTGCATGAGTAGCTTTATACCCTAATATCATGCTGATAAATCTCACATTAATGTCTGTTACATCATTAACTCTTAGGGACCTCTTGTCAAATGTTGCACCAGTTAGGTTTGTAACTAGGTCATTGGATACCTTCTTGGTTTTATCTGGCCTTTTACCGGTGGTCGGTAACCCTGTGATAGCTTTCACAACTTCCTTAGTGATTTTGTGGACTGCATCTAACCAAAAAAATTCATCATGTACCCTGCTTAAGACTATCCTAATCACATCCTTGGGGAATTCAGGGATGCTAAGGATCTCTGTAAATCCTAAGGTTTCAATGATCTTGTGTTCATCTTTTACATTGCTGATTTTATCACATATCACAGTCTTAAACATAGTCTTAATTTCTTCATCTCCTAGTTCCTCAATGTTGCAGTGGATGTACATTCTGGGGTCTTTAGCATAGACAACTCCCTTGGGAATTTGAGAAAAAGCACCTAAGGTATCATCTTTCTTAGCTACCTCGGGAACTAACTAAAATACGGGCCTAGGTCTTTTTATCACTTCGATAATAGTAGGGTTTGCTATATATTTAGTTGTAGAGGTGGATACCATGATTAAATACCTTTTACTGCCTTTAGGATGGATGATTGCTTGGAGTGTTCTTGCCTCTTTCTAGAAATGCCTTAGCTCAAAATCTTCGCGCTCTTCGTAGGTTTGAAATCTCGGTGAAATGAAATGGAGCCAAAACCTCAATTTTATAGTGTCTTTTCGCCATCTACCACATTAAATGCATGTCGGTTAAGTGTTTACTTAACATTGTTTGCTGGTAAGAAGTAATTTTCAACTTCTTATCTCTAACCGAGGGAATAATAGCATATGTGTCATTAGATTGCCAAACCCTCAAGGAAACTTTCTTCAATTAGATGAAGAACTTCTTGCCGGTGGAGCATTGCTTTGTCCTACTGGTGAAGCATCACTCTGTCCTACCGGTGGAGTATTGACTGGTTCTACCGGTGGAGGAGTATTCCCAATATTTAGATCAGCTTTTCTAATCCATTGTTTTGAGAATTCTTGCTTAACCTCTTCAACTTTTTCTTTACCTTTCAAGCTAGAACTTTTATTGTCTACCAGTGTTCCTTTACTTCTACAGAATTTAGCAATATGCCCAATCTTGTTACATGCATAACAAGTTACATTATTCTTCTGAATAGCTTTCCCATAACCTATGCTGGTTTGTGTTCTACATTGATTAGATAAATGTCCAAATCTTCCACAAACATAACATCTCACATTCATTATGCAGTTTTCAAAGTTGTGACCAACTTTGTTGCATTTAGAACATTGACCGGTGGGTGTGTTGATATTTTGATGATTTCTAGATCTACATTCATTTGCTCTATGACCATACTTATTACAGTTAAAGCATTTTCCATTGAATTTATAAGCATTAGGTTGTCTTACCAGTTTGCTGTGATCTTGAGTATTTGCAGTACCGAAGCTTTCACCAACTTCAAAGCCAATTCCAGAAGTGTCACCTTTAGGTTTTTGATTCTTCAACAAGGTGCCAAGTTCCTCTGAGCTTTTCTTGAATTTTTATTTGTGTTGATTTGCAGTTTCTAGTTCTCTTTCTAAGACTTCTTTTTGTCTCATCAATTCATTTGAGTCATTCTGAGTATGCATCAGATTTGTCTTCAACATGTCATTTTCATAGCTAAGTCTTGTGTTCTTATTTGCTGCATCACTTAGTCTTTTGGTTAATTCTTCTTCAGTCTTCTTCCTATCTTCAATCTCTTTGCAAAATCTCATAGTCATATCCTGCATCTCATTCTTTGTTGTCATGTTTTCTTGTTTCAACTTGCTTATCATATCATTAAGTGATTCCTTTTCATCATTCTCATTTTGCAATTTTTCACAAAGTTCTTTTCTCTTATTTCTTGCAACAGTAAAATTTTCTTGAAGTGCCTGAATGATATCCTGAGCTGCCCTTAAATCATCTTCTAGTTTGATATTTTTCAATTTCTCTGCATCATAGTTTGAAAGAGCTCCTTCAAGTTCCTTCATCAGATTTTCCATCTTTACTGGTGTCAAGATCTTCCTCAAGTTGTTAGGCTTCTGAAAATAGAGGACCAGGCTCTGATACCAATTGTTAGGAATCCCACAGATACTGAGAGGGGGGGGGGGGGGCGAATCGGTATCTAACTAGTGAATAGAGTTTCTTGAATTAAAACATGCAGAACATATTATAATAGTGTACCGGTATGCAAGAAATAATGCAATAAACAGAATTAAGAACATCCACATGAAAAGCACACCATAACACAAGGATTTAACGAGGAAACCCGGTGTGGGAAAAACCTCGATGGGATTTGTGACCCACAATATTCACTCACTGGCCAATAAGAGAATATTACTTACAATAGGGGCCTGCACATGCAGGAAGGCCAACTGCCTAGAGCTCACTGCTCAATGGGAAGTCTCACTGACTTACAATGAGGATTATACAAATCCAATATCTTGTACTGCTTTACAATAGCATCTTCAATTCCTGATCTAGTACTGGTTGCTACTCTGCTGCTTACATAAACCCCTTAACCTATATTTAGCATAATTGGTCTGCCTAATATTTTTCCTTATTGCTTGCTCATTCCTCCCAAAATGTCTACAATGATCTCTTTTATATATAAGAGTCATTTTACAATTTTCCAAGTCGGCTTACAAAGTTTTTCAATAATAAACAAAATATAATATAACAAAATCCCGTCGGCCTCTGTGCCGGTATACTTCCTTTCTTCTGTGTCGGTGCCGGTGTCCTAAGTGCCGGTGTAGAGTGTGATCTGCTGATGCCGGTATAATGCCTTTGTTGGTTCCATAGGATAGCAAGGTTGCCATCAATGACAAAACCTTCAATCACATACATTGTCTCATTGGAGTGTGCATATGCCAACATACTTTAGATTCAATGTTCATTTATCATCCTAGAGAGAGGTTTTTGCAATGGGTAGGGATAAGCTTGAGTCCTAGGTGTATGCCTTTGACCACTCTAGTGATTTAGATGAGCCATATATTACTTGGTCTCCATCTAGTGTTGGGAGTAATTTAGTTCCTCTTAATGGGTTTGTGTATTAATCACGATTCTCCCATTACCTTCTACATCAGAGTTGATAGTTGACATGGATTCCAAGGCTTAGACATAGTAGGAGATATTTGGTTTTTCAAATTTGTGGTTTCACTATGTCCTAATTTTAGGCCTATCTAACTCGGCTTCTCATTCTTCCACCAAAAATTTGGAAGACATGATTGAGTAGGTAACTCTCTTATTTGCAGATTTTACATTGGATGATGATATTGAGTCTCCTCATTCGATTGTTTCTTCTTTTATTGGGGGTCTTCCTTGTTTTTATGAGTCATCATCAGAGGCACTTGACATTCTTTAGAGATTTTATCTGTGAGACTTCTTCCTTCTTACTTCTTCATAAAGATGGAGTTTCTTCTACATGCACCATTGGATAAATTTCTTCCCATGGGGAGCATGTTTTTCATTTTGGATTCTCTTTTAGCTTTAGACTTGCTTTAGTGGTTTCAAGGACACTTCATTATTGGGGGGGGGCAATGTTGTCTCTATCTTTCCCTTCATTGGAGGGGTGATTGTATTGTATTATTGTGATGGATGTTATTGGTGGGTAATGTTGAGACTTCCATACATCAGATGATCTATCACTTGTACATGATTTGCATTTCGAGAATTTTTTTCCCACAAGTTTTTCTCCCTTTCTCAATCTATAAGAGTTTAGTTCCATTATTACTTGTGCATGGGTACCTAACATGGTCTAGTTGTCGGGACCCATATTGTGTTCTTCATGGCAGCCTTGCATTATTTGCATAATAATTCCACTCCCTAAGTTGCAATTAAGGGGGGACATTAGTTTGAATGTGGTTATATCCTAACTAGTTCTTAGTTAGAACCTATTCACATGTTAAATTTACTTAGGACCTATCTTGTGTTTAAGTTAGTTGTCATAAAGTTACTTTATGTAACTTGTTATTTAATAATATTCATAAGATCATGTTAGTTATCTTTATCTTAGGTGTCATTCTAGGAGATAGATAATAATGGGGCCATGTCTCATTATTTAATAATTGCTTTAAGCATTTATCATTATGCATTGAGCATTTAATACTTGTATGAAGGTTATTTGTCCCTACATCACCATAGCTTGCCTATATATACAAGGTTCTTGTAAATTGTATCATATCATATTTTTATTTTATTTTCATTAAATATCATTTATCTTGTTCATGCAATCTCCTATTTGCAAATTCTCTTGTGGAGACATCTTTCCTGGTTGATCCTTGAAGTCTGCAGCTTCATGATTGGTTCTCTATCATTTCAACATGGAGTATCAAAATTTTCTAGGAAGTACTTGACTTCTTCCCAGTTTTTCTCATGCTTGGGGTATGTATTTTTATACCAATCTAGTGTATCCTTATACAATGAAGACACAAAATCTATTAGTTTGACCTTGACCTCCTCGATGTCATCTATTTCTTAAAGAGATTCTAATGAAAAGAGCTTTGCGACTTTTGTGGTGTCTTTGATGAATACTGGTAGCTTAATAAATGACTCCATTTTGGTTTGTTTCTTATTTGTTTTTGGTTTGCAAAGTAATGGATTGTTTTATTTATCCTTCTTCATGCTTTGCACTTTGTGGGGCTTATGCTCTCTACCCTTATCTTGGCTAACTTAATTTTAATGTCTTTTTCTCTAGGAATCTCTTCCTAGTCTACTTCCTTGTCTTCTCTCTTACTTGTCTCTTTTCTTTGTGGTATTTCATAAACTAAAATTTCCTACTCTTATACAAAATGGAGGATGGATCTTGGTCTAGGGTTGTGATTATTTGTAACATATTTTTATTTGTTAATAGCATTTTATTAGTCATTGAGCACTTTTCTTCTCCCAAATTATATTTAATTTTCTTTTCATTTTCTATTTCTACCTTAATTTCTTTATACTTATATTAACTAATTCCTCCTGGAAGTACTCTTCTTGAATAGACATAACCTTCTCCGAAGTTTTAAGAAATTCAAGAAATCTATCATCTAACTTGACTGTTAGGTTTGATAGATCTAGTTTGATTTCTAGAATTTTGGAGAGTTGCAGTAGGGATGGAACCTTCGTGTTGCTACAATCTCCCAACAAAAACTTTTTAGATCTTTCATAATCATTTATGCTCTTCTCCAAAATAGTTAATAGTTGTCTCACATTTTCCACCTTAAATTTTATTTTTCCAAGGTCTTTCATTCTTCTTCTCTATTTTACTTTTTTTTCCTTTTTGGTAGCACCCACCTTGGTGCACTCAATAACACCCTTATTGGCACACTCATTCCTTATCTTCACAACTTTTTTCATTCTTTTATGTTGTCTTTCCTCCCTCTCAATATTATTTTTGTGTCACATTTATTCTCCATTTGGGCTTGTCATGTTCACTTTCTTTATTATTTTAATTTGTTCTCCAATCTCTCCTGAAATTTCTTATCTCCTTTGGCCATGGGTGTGTTTGATTTGGGATTACATTACTCCTTTATCTTTTCCCAAGGTATTTATTGAGTATCTTTTCTATTAGTGACATCTTTTCAAGGATTCCTTTCAAAATTCCTCCCCTTTCCATTGTCCATCCTCTTCGTCTCACGAGGTAGCCACCGAGGAGATTTAATCATAGATTATTATTAAATTTTCATCCTTCTTCTCTTATATCCAATTTAAAAATTTAAAATTTGAGTAATGTCCCTATTGTTCTTTATACAACCTAATCGGGGCCTCAACAACATAATCAATGTTAGCAAGAAAAATAGGAAAACATAGACCGAAGCTCTAAGCCCCAAACAATTTGTGTGTATTATTTATACCCCAGACTCAATTATACAAAGGAAGCAAGGAATTAATCCAAACATAGTATCTAATAGTTAATAGAATTTTAAAAAATGAAAAGCATTGACCATATGACACAATGCATGTGAAACATTTGTTGGCAATTGATACTCATTTGATTGGTTTCAATATGTTGTCATTGATGGCAAAATGTTTCGGCTTCATATTTTGGTTTGGTTGATCATCGACAGATACTTCACCGACACCGAAACTGGCACTGACAGGTATCTTCACCGATAGGAGGAATTCTTTGGTTACCAACATTGCAAGTCGACATGGTTCACATTCAGGATATTAGTATAGGAGGCCGACATCATTTGGGAGATCTGACATTGGAAATTGATTTTGATATTCATGTATTTATGTTATTGAGCTGACTTATATATTCATTTTGTAATTTTCTATGTAAGCTGACATAAGGCATTAAATATTGTAAGAATATATAGGCCAGTTGATTAGATCATTTTTTGGTGAGTAAGGTTATGTGATATGGTGCAGGAGCACCTAGTGAAGCTCATGGAGCACTTCATCAAATTTTGGTTTGAAATGGCCTATGTTGGTATCAATTGAATAATGGACTTTTTGTATGTCCAAAGGGTGTGTTTAGTGTGTTTAAGTTCCCTCTGTGTCTTAGTTTTGTTGTTTGTTGAGTTTTTGGTCTATTTTTGACCTTTTATGCCTTATAAGCCTAGAATGGGCAAAATGTGGAAAAATGGTCAAAACACCTTATAAAGCCTTATTAGGAATTGAAATATGTTTTTATGGTTATAGTAAACCATTTCACATGGCTGATTTAAGTCTATTTGGCTCACAAGTAAAAAATGCTCATTGTACCAAAAATTGTCAATGTTGTCAAGCAACATTTTGACAATATTTGGAAAATTTGTAAAAATAAGGCAAAATGTGGTTATTGGTCCATAAATAGGCATGATTTGGGTGGTGAGTGACTATTTAAAGCCTCACATAACTTTGTATCAGGTTGGTATTCAAAGAAAATAAGATTTCAATACAAAAACTCAAGATTTTGTCATTTTCTCACACTTTTTGCTCCAAATGGTATAGCAGTTCGTGCTTCCTGAGCATTTGGTCATAATGTTTTCATTTGGGAAGTTGTGCCATGTTATGTTGAAGCTTTTTAACCTAGGTTTGTGTGCTGGTGTGAAGTTTTAGCATTGTAGCAAAATTATTTTGTTTTACCCTATTCTCGGTTGAGTAAGGGTTTGGCTTCAATAATGGAAGCAACTTGATTTTCTTTGGCTCTTTCTCCATGGCCTTTGAGAGTCAAGTTTGTGTACATATCCTTCTTTTACATACAAGTTTTTATTTATTGTCAATGGAAAATAAAGTGGTTTTTGTTGCTAACTAGGCGATCTCCTATAGTTTGACTAGTGAACTTTCATGGTGAAAACAAAGTTGCTCTACAAACCCTCACCAAGTGAACCTTATTTTGGTTTCCAAAGGTGGAATTAAGTTTTATCAGAGCTTTTAATCCATATGGAAGAGAGGTCCAATGAATAATTAGTTGACAAATTCATTTTGAGCAGCCAAAGTAGTGAAATACAATGGTGTTTGAGCACTTTTACTCTTGAAATTTGGTTGCACATCAAGTGTTTGTCTTTATGCTTGTAGGGAAGGAAGTTGGAAGGCTTAATAATGATGGTAAAAAAATTATCAAGAGATTTGGTGGTTTGAAGAAGTGTTTGGAATGGTGTTGGGGTGTTAGAAGACTTGAAACCCTTAAAAACCCTTGTTTAGAGGCACATATATAGGACAATCATTGTACGGCCCTGTCAGACCTCCTCATAGAAAAAAATCAAAAGATATCCATAAAGGGTATCCATAAATACAAAGTTTTGATGAGGTTTTTTGGAAGTTTGTGAAGTTATAAGCATTTGAGCAGTTTCAGAGGGCTAATTGGGGCTCTTTTCTTGTAGCCCTGTTTTGAGCTTTTCCTCAAACCAAGTAAGAAGAAAAATTGAAAGACCATAAAACCAAGTTGAATTAAGCCTAAGAGGATGTTAGACAATTTTCTAAACCTCCTGCAACTCTTGGTGAGTGATCTTGGTGTTTGGAGCTAAGAAGCAAAGTTTCACCTTTGTGAGACTTGAGAGCAAGTTTGAATGAAAACAAGAACTAACATGGTAGGAAGACCTCGGGGTTGGCATGAAACATAGAGCAGGAAAGACATCAAAGAAACAATATCTAAATAATTGACAAAACCTTCAACAATTACCTTTGAGGGAACTTGCAAGCCAAATTGATTACAAACACACAATTTGAGCCAACTTTTGAGTATCTCCCTATTATGATACATGGGAGATATAATTGTAATAGGGAATGCAAATATTGTGTAAGAGGTTATTCCGGTAAGGGTTAAGGGTGTCAGAACCATAACTGTATTCAAGCATAGAAGATGCTATAATTGCAGTTCACTCATTTCTCCGGATTGTAGTCTGGATTTGTATGTAGTCAGTGAGACTCCTTTTGTGTTGAGAAGTGTGCTCTATGCTGCAAGCCTTCCTGCAAGTACAGGTCCCCATATTTTGTAATATATTTTCATATGTCCAGTGGATTGATATTGTGGGTCACAAATCCCACCATGGTTTTTCCTCTTTGAGGTTTTCCACGTACAATTCTCTATGTTATGGTATTCATTTGTGTGATTGGCTTATTGATTGCTTTACTTCTTTCAATCTTATATGTATCAGTATACCAGTTGGTGAATGCATGTTTTAATAAGGTTAAAATTGATCATTCTGGTAGAACACTGTTTCACCCTCCCCTCTTAGTGTTCTTGGATTCCAACAATTGGTATTAGAGCTTTGTGCCTTTGAGGAAGTTTAACAAATTGAGGGAGATCTTGAATCTAGAATCCATGGATATGAGTTTAGAAAGACAACTTGAGGCAGCACTTTAAGATTATGATGCTGAAAGGATGCAGAACTTGAAATTACAAGATGTATTGAATTCTACTCAGGAATTCATTCTTATCCTATAGGAGAGGCTGTCATCTTTTCAACTTAGGAGGAAGGAAATTTTGCAAAATTAGGATAATGATGAGAAAGATGCCCTTAATGAAAGATGTCAGAAGTTGAGTCAGGAGAACATGGTCATGAGGAATGAAATACAAGCCTTAACTATGAGGATGCCAAAGGAGATTGAAGACCGGAAGAAGAAGGAATAAAATCTTTCTATATCTCTGAAAGACAAATTTTAGGAATGTGTTAGGTTGGTTCATGAAAATGATATGTTGAGAATTGATTTAGTGCAACCCTAGAGTAATGAACAAGAACTTGAAAGACAAATGATAATTCTGAGAGATGATCTGACTATTGCAAGTGAGTATAAAGAAAAATTCAAGGTTAGTTTAGCACAACTTGATGAATTATTGAGAAGTCAAAGACAAAATGGAGAATCCAATGGACTTGGATTTGAACAAGGTCAGAGTTCCGGTACTGCAAATGAAGATCAAAACCAGAAGGCACCGATAAGGCAACTTAATGCTTATAAATTTAATGGTAGATGCTTTGTTTGTAATAAATTTGGTCACATGGATAGGCAATGTAGAAATAGAGCAAATCAGAACTATAATTCTACTCCTGGTGAATGTTCTAAATGCAACAAGTATGGCCATAAGACAAAAGATTGCATAATGAATGTTAAATGTTATGCATGTGGAAAATTTGGACATATGGCTAATTAGTGCAGGTCAAGCAATTATACTGGTTTTAGCAAAGCAATTCAAAAGAACAATGTTACATGCTATGCATGCAACAAGGTTGGACATATTGCTAAGTTCTATAGAAGAAAAAATCCACCGGTTGGCAATGATGGGTCAAATGATAAAGAGAAAGAGAAGGTTAATACAATTTGACAAGAACATATTAAGGAATGGGTCAGGAAGTCAAAAGATCAATCAACAGATGAAAATGCTCCGGTTACTCAATCGATAGAGGAGGTTTCTCTTGCACTAGTAGGAAGCTCATTCGGTAACTGAGGCAGATGCCTTAGGGGTAGGCAAAATTCATGATAATACTGCTTAAGCCTTGGGAAGCGGTTTTGGAAGATGTTCCAGATATTGGAAATACTTATCCGGCATGGAGATGTTCGACTGAGATCTGGTACATCTTTCATCGGAAGTCATTCATATCAATGATAGAATAGGGTTTTTGATTGGAGGTTAAAAGGTTGAATTCACTTCATTTATGATCACCTTGCATTTAGAACGATTTTGAGCGAGTCTAAGGCGATTTAGTGTGATCCGATATCTTCTTGAGAAATTTAACCATTGATTAAAAGAGTTCTTTAGGGTTTCACCGACAATTATTTCTCAGGTACTTATCGATATTGTCTTTCATCATGGAAGCGGGATCATCCTCTACACCTACTTTTATTGAAAATCCTACTATTGTTGAGGTTAAAGAACGTCCTAGACCAATTTTCAAGAAATGCCCAATATTGCCACTTTAGATGATTCAGTTGGTACATTTTTCTGTGTCCCAGAAAGAGTTGTAGATGTGGAAGATGTCAGATCTTACACTCACTGTCACATTGAGGATTTGGGAACTAGTGATATCAAGAGCATGTATATGAGCGAGTTGATGGGAGATTATGGAAAGATTAAGCCTGAGTATCAACATATTGAGGATCTAGGGTTTACCAGCATTCTGGATATTCCAAAATTTGAAGATGAGATTGTTAGATATGTTTTGAGCAGAGTGCATGGGGAGTTCATATGGTTGGATAAACCTTACAAGATTTTGAAGGAGGCCATTAGGGCCATCACCAGTTTTCCACAAATTGGACAACATTCGGAGAAGAATATTTCTAATGATAAGGTCAACAAACTGACCGACACAACTTCAGACTGACGATCGATGAGGGTTAGTACTATCACTGATAGAGATATCAAATTCAGAAGCATGGTTATTGGATACATGGTGGTGGGATAGGGAATGGGATAGACTAGCCTAGTCTATGCTCTTAGATCCTTTCCTTGGACCACCAGGTGTTCTAACCACACCCTAGGGTCTCTAGGACTTCCCCTGCTTGTGGAATCACTTGACCTTGCCCAATCCACCCACCAACAATTTGAATTACTTCTCCCAAGGTCTCACCTACTCATGAGATTCAGAGAACCCTTACTTAGGCTAATAAGGGTTTGGCTTGTTCCACACCTTCTTAGGTCCTAGCAAGAATATGACAGGTCTTAGACAAGTTTTCTCATCCATCCATGTGCCCCCAAGAGGTTTCAACCTTCCAACCCCTTACCGATTTCACTATTTTGTTTTTTTCCTACAAAATAGGGCTACAAGGAATGTGCCCAATTAGGCCTCCTATCCGGAATTTCAGGGCTCCCTCTTGCAGATGATGCATATGCTTGTGAAAATTCCCAAAAGAATTGCTATTCATTTGGAAAGGGCTCAAGGATTTTCCTGGTTTTGGGCCTCCAAGTGTCTGTACACTGCCCTAAGTGAATTTTGAGGTTTTTAAGGGTTTTAAAGAGGGTTTTTAGGCCTGCCAGGGTCACAGTGTTGGTTTGATGTTCTTACCACCTTGTCTAGATTGGTGGAAGCTCCTCCGTCACACCAATGGTTCTCCACTCACCCCTCTAAAAATCCTCCAAAGGGTGCATCCTCCTCTGACCTTCTTTGCTCTCCTGGACCTCTGCAACTTTAACCCTTCCTAGTCGGGCACTGTCTAGTCTCGCTTAGGAGTGGGTCTTTGGTTGGCTTCCCTACATCTTCAAGGGACCTTCTTTCTTTGAAGTAATGTACAGGATCTGTACTCCTATTATCCATGGTTTCATGGTGATTCCACAATGGGGAAAGGAGTTATCAACCCATTTTCTCAAGACAGTCCAAAACTGGACAGTGAGAAGGTAGTTTACAAAATATTTACAAACACACAACACCTGCAAAACAAAACCTAATCTAAATGCTCAAAATGGAAGTATATACACCATACAAGACTCTCAACATAGTTTTTTTTGAAGATCAATCCATTAATAATCTTTCCTTACTCCATTTGTGCTTACTGGCAACACAATCACAATCACAGTCAAGTCACTCTTCTTGGGCCGTACAAAACTAACATCCCCCCCATCATCTTAGGGTTTTCAACTACATATAGTACCCCTTCCTCAGTCTATGTGCCCATATTAGGGTTTTCCACGCTAAACTAAGGATCTTGACCTACTAGGTGGAAAAAGTTGCTTGACAACTTTGAAAAGTTGTCATGCAACTTTTGCAACTTTTGCAACTTTTGAGCAACTTTCTCAATGTTGCTTTTCTTGACTCCTAGGCCCACATTGGGCTATCCTATGGACACCACCATGCTAAGAAGGACCCTAAACACAACAATGGCACACACAACCTCTATTCCACAAGAAAAGTCAACCTAGACTCATGAACCTAGGACCTAAACTAGGACCTAAATAAGACCTACGAGCTCATGGCTCTTATTATATTTACAATGGCTTCTAAGGAAGAAAGAACACAAAAAAATCAAATGGTGGGAGCCCTTTGAAGGGTGCTCCTGCACCATACACCCCCTCTGCAACAAACTAAATAACTAGGGGAGTGAGAAGAGCCAAATTAATGCCAAGCTTCTTGAACGTGCTCTCTTCAACCCAAGTAGCTTCAGACACAGGTTGACCTATCCACTTCACTAGGTGCTCCATGTAGACTTGGTGTCTAGTAGACTTCTTCACCCTTGACTCCAAGATCTCCTCTACTATGGGCTGCTTCACTTGAGGTAAGGCATTCACATCCAAATCTTGCAGTACCTTGGCTTGATTCTCAATCAGCCCTGCTATCTCACCCTTGTACATTACCAGATCAGAAACATTGAAGACTGGTGAAATGGCTAAGTCTGAAGGAAGATCAACCTTGTAGGCGTTCTCACCATATTTTGACAGAATTATACAAGGTCCTACCCTCTTCATTTGCAGTTTAGTAGGCTTGCGACTTTGCATTCTAGCTTTGCTCAGATGGACCATCACACAGTCACCCACTTTGAACTGAACCTCCCTTCTTCTTTCATCCACTTTTTCTTTCAGTTTTTGAGTAGACTCTAGGATGGCTTTCTTGACCTGTTCTTGGACTTCCTTGATGGTTTGAGTGAAGTCCTCTGCTTGACCACTCTTCATCTCCATGGAACTAAGTTCCCTGAGTTCACACACTCCCCTTGGGTGTCTACCATAGACAACTTCAAAAGGACTCCTTCCAGTGGTCCTATTCACATTGTCTTTATAGGCATACTCTGCTTGAGGAATGATTAGATCCCATGTTTGCCCATACTCCTTGGTTAGACACCTCAACAAGTTACCTAACACCCTATTAATGACTTCAGTTTGACCATCAGTTTGTGGATGGTAAGCTGAGCTAAATGAGAGATTAGTTCCTAGTCTTCTCCATAAAGTTTGCCAAAAATGGCCCATGAACTTGCTGTCCCTATCTGAAACAATGCTTAATGGGAGTCCATGAATCCTTACAATCTCCTTAAAGAAGAGATGTGCAATATAGCTAACATCATGTGTAGTTCTACATGGAATGAAATGGCTCATCTTGGAAAATCTATCTACTACCACATAGATGCTATCCACACCTATCTTTGTCTTGGGGAGTCCTACTACAAAGTCCATGCTTATACATTCCCAAGACCTATTTGGGACCGGTAATGGTTGATAGAGGCTTGCATTACTTGATCCTCTTTTGCTCTTTGACACACACCCCATTGCTCCACATACCTTTTCACATCCCTTGGCAACTTGGGCCAATAGTAGTACCTTTGTACTAGATCCAAAGTCTTGTTGACTCCAAAGTGTCCACTTAGACTACCATTGTGTTTTTCTTGGATGAGGTTTTCCCTCATGGATCCTCTAGGCACACATAACTGATTACTTTTGAACAAGAGACCATTTTGGAGAGTGTAATCTACATACTCACCATGAAAATGGTTCTCAAACTCCTTGCAAACCTTGTAGGCTGATGAGAAGTCTTCATCTCCTTCATAGAGGTCCTTGAAACCTTCTATTCCTATGCTTTGCAATTGTAACTCTTGAACTGTCAACAACTTCCTGCTTAAAGCATCTGCCACCTTGTTGAGTTGCCCCTTTTTATGCTTGATGGTGAAGGTGAAGGATTAGAGGTATTCCATCCATTTCAAATGTCTATTGCTAAGCTTCTCTTGTGTGTTAATGTAACTCAAAGCCTAGTTATCTGTGAACACCACAAATTCCTTTGGGAGTAGGTAATGCCTCCACTTTTTGAGAGACTGAACTAGTGCATACAACTCTAGGTCATAGGCTGAGTACTTCTTCTTAGCCTCATTAAGCTTCTCACTGAAGAATGCCACAGGCCTTCCCTCTTGACTCAATACACCCCCTACTGCAATCCCACTTGCATCACACTCCAATGTGAATAGCTTGTCAAAAGTAGGTAAGAGTAGGATGGGTTTTGTGGCTACTTCCTGCTTCAATAATTGAAATGCTTTATCAGCCTATTCAGTCCATTTGAACTTGGTTTTAAGGCCTCCTTTTATGGTGTCAAGGATTGGTGCACATATGCCATTGAAGTTCCTCACAAACTTCCTATAGATTTGAGCTAAACCATGGAAACTCCTAACTTCAGTCCCTGTCCTAGGGGCAGGCCAATTCAAGATTGCCTCCACTTTGCTTGGATCCATCTTCAAGGTTCCCTTAGACACCACAAATCCCAAGTAGACTAGCTCTTGCTTCAAGAAGTCACATTTCTCTGGGTTGATTGATAAATTCTCTTCATGCAACCTCTCTAAGACTAATCTCAAATGCTCAAGGTGCTCCTCCTTGGTTCTACTATAGATGAGAATCTCATCTAGGTACACCACCACAAACTTGCCTGTGAAGTCTTTTAACACCTCATTCATGAACCTCATGAAGGTGCTTGGGGCATTGGTGAGTCCAAATGGCATCACAAGCCATTCATACAACCCTTCTGTGGTCTTGAAAGCAGTCTTCCACTCATCTCCCTCCTTAATTCTAATCTGGTGATAACCACTTTTAAGGTCCAACTTGGTAAAATACATAGCACCTCCTAAACAGTCCATCAAATCCTCTATTCTAGGAAAAGGAAACCTATACCTTATGGTGATCCTATTGATTGCCCTTGAATCAATACAAAGTCTCCACTTGCCTCCCTTCTTTGATGCTAGCGCTACCGGGACTGCACATGGGCTGATACTCTTCTTGATCAGTCCTTGTTCCAACAACTCCTGCACTTGCCTTGCCACCTCCTTGTTTTGGTCAGGTGTGAGCTTATATGCAGCTTTATTAGGTAGGGATGCACCGGGAACAAAGTGTATTTGATGGCTTATAGACCTTCTTGGTGGGAGTGTTGCAGGTGCTCCATCACTCACTATGGCCTTATACTCTTGCAACATTTGCTTCACCTCCTTGGGTACCTCTACCTGCAACTTGTCTTCCTCCTCCTTTGGCTTCACAAAGATGACACACCTCACTGTCTCCTCCTCATGTAGCAAGTGTAAGAACTCTTTACCGGTAGCCAATAAGACACTAGGTGTTCTTGAGGTTCCCTCTTCATTCTCTATCAAAGACTGAATCTTAAAGGTTTTGCTATCCTTATTGAAGGAAATGGAGTTCTCCTCTCCATCATAGATCACCTTCCTATCAAATTGCCAGGGTCTACCTAGCAATAGGTGGCAGGCATCCATGGGTAACACATCACAAAGGATCTTATCCTTGTATCCTCCAATAGAGAACTCTACCCAAGTCTGTTCATTGACAAGCACACTCTGCTCTTGATTCAACCATGTCACCTTGTAAGGGTTAGTGTGGGGTATCCTTGTGAGTTTCAACTTCTTGGCTGCCTCATCTGATATTATGTTATCAGTTGACCCTAAATCAATTATCACCTTGCAAACTTTACCAAGGATTTTGCATCTCACCCTAAACAATGCTCTCTTATGCTTAGGTTCATTCTTAACTGGCTATCTTATCAAGACCCTATTGAACATCAGATTTTCTCCAATCTCTGATTCAATATGGTCCACTTCAGGTGTCTTGCTGCTTGATGTGTCTTCATGAGCATAAGCAACCCTCTTTCCACTGTTTGATGAGGTAGGCTTGTCAGGGCATCTATAAGCCGGGTGTCCCAATTGACCACAGCTGTAACATTTCATAGTTGCAAAGTAGGAGTTACCCCTGCTGGTACCTCTACCCCTACTTGGACCCCCTTGTGCACCTCTTCCTCTAGAATGGCCTCCTCTAAGATTGGCTTCATTGCTATGTTCAATCAACTTGGATTCTCCTTGGTTCCTTTGCTCATTTGCCTTGCTTTGGTAACCACCTTGGTGATTCATTTGATCTCTACCTCTGCCTCGACCCCTGGTATTAGAGTTTCCTTTCCTTTTGTTCCTCTCTTCCACCTTGGCAGCAAGTTGATGACATTTTTGGACAGTGGTGGGAGTCCATAGGCTTATTTCCTCTTGAATGTTCCACTTTAGGCCGCTTAGATACCTAGCCACCTTGATAGATTCCTCTTCTTGGACTTTGGATCTAAGACAAATCTTTTGGAACTCTTTGATGTAGGAGGTCACATCAAGGTCTTTTTACTTCAATCCCTATCTCTTCTTATGAAGTTGGACTTCATAATCCTCTGGTAAATAGTTCTCCTTGATCTTACTCACCATGGCCTTCCAATTTGCAATAGGTAGCTTCCCCATGCTAACTCTCTCTTCTTGCAGGTACTTCCACCATATCAAGGCTTCTCCCCTTAGTCTTGATTTGGCAACCTTAACCTTTTGAGCTTCTGTCACCCCCTCACACTCAAAGTGGTTCTCCATACCCTCAATCCATTCCATGACAGTGTCAATGTCCATCCTTCCACTGAAATGTGGCAATCCTTCAAAAGCTTTGGTATTCAAAGCCTTAATGGCCTTTACAAAGGGTTCTTCATTGATCAAGGGGTCTGGTTAAGGTATAATGTCATCTATATCAATAGTTCTCTTGCCTTTATCCTTGGTGTCCTCACCCCAAGGTCCATGTGTCCTCTGATCCACCACTTCTTGCAGCTTGTCCCTTATCTCACTCATAACTTCTTCAAGGAGTCTGTTCTTCTCCTTTTGCTCTTCGACCTCCCTAGCTAGCTCTGCATTAGTGACCATTTTGTTCTCCCCTACTGATTCACCAGAGTATAGAGACATGCACGGTCCACCAAATCTTTAACTTGCTCTGATACCAATCTGGTGGGATAGGGAATGAGATAGACTAGCCTAGTCTATGCTCTTAGATCCTTTCCTTGGATCACCAGGTGTTCTAACCACACCCTAGGGTCTCTAGGACTTCCCCTGCTTGTGGAATCACTTGACCTTGCCCAATCCACCCACCAACAATTTGAATTACTTCTCCCAAGGTCTCACCTACTCATGAGATTCAGAGAACCCTTACTTAGGCTAATAAGGGTTTGGCTTGTTCCACACCTTCTTAGGTCCTAGCAAGGATAGGAAAGGTCTTAGACAAGGTTTCTCATCCATCCATGTGCCCCCAAGAGGTTTTAACCTTCCAACCCCTTACTAATTTCACTATTTTGTCTTTTTCCTACAAAATAGGGCTACAAGGAATGTGCCCAATTAGGCCTCCTATCTGGACTTTTAGGGCTCCCTCTTGCAGATGATGCATATGCTTGTGAAACTTCCCAAAAGAACTGCTATTCATTTGGAAAGGGCTCAAGGATTTTCCTAGTTTTGGGCCTCCAAGTGTCCGTACACTGCCCTAGGTGAATTTTGAGGTTTTTAAGGGTTTTAAAGAGGCTTTTTAGGCCTGCCAGGGTCACAGTGTTGGTTTGTTGTTCTTACCACCTTGTCTGGATTGGTGGAAGCTCCTCCTTCACACTGATGGTGCTCCACTCACCCCTCTACAACTCCTCCAAAGGGTGCATCCTCCTCTGACCTTCCTTGCTCTCTTGGACCTCTGCAACTTTAACCCTTCCTAGCCGGGCACTGTCTAGTCTCGCCTAAGAGTGGGTCTTTGGTTGGCTTCCTTGCATCTTTAAGGGCCCTGCTTGCTTTGAAGTAATGTACAGGGTCTGTACTCATATTCCCCATGGTTTCATGGTGATTCCACAATGGGGAAAGGAGTTATCAACCCATTTTCTCAAGACAGTCCAAAACTGGACAGTGAGAAGGTAGTTTACAAAATATTTACAAACACACAACACCTGCAAAACAAAACCTAATCTAAATGCTCAAAATGGAAGTATATACACCATACAAGACTCTCAACATATTTTTGTTTGAAGATCAATCCATTAATAATCTTTCCTTACTCCATTTGTGCCGACTGGCAACACAATCACAGTCACAGTCAAGTCACTCTTCTTGGGCCGTACAAAACTAACATCCCCCTCCCATCATCTTAGGGTATTCAACTACATATAGTACCCCTTCCTTAGTCTATGTGCCCATATTAGGGTTGTCCATGCTAAACTAAGGATCTTGACCTACTAGGTGGAAAAAGTTGCTTGACAACTTTGAAAAGTTGTCATGCAACTTTTGCAACTTTTGAGCAACTTTCTCAATGTTGCTTTTCTTGACTCCTAGGCCCACATTGGGCTATCCTATGGACACCACCATGCTAAGAAAGATCCTAAACACAAAAAAGGCACACATAACCTCTATTACACAAGAAAAGTCAACCTAGACTCATGAATCTAGGACCTAAACTAGGACCTAAATAAGACCTATGAGCTCATGGCTCTTATTATATTTACAATGGCTTCTAAGGAAGCAAGAACACAACAAAATCAAATGGTGGGAGCCCTTTGAAGGGTGCTCCTGCACCACATGGTAACTCAATTAAACCGCATGAATTATGTTTCTAGCTCTTGCATTTATGCAACACATAAGATCATGAGGAAAAATGAGAAGTTGGATCTCTGTGGATGGATGTTAGATGAATTGTTAATTAACCTAGGGAAGATCAAATGAGATGAATTGTTAGATATTCATTTTGTAATTATCTATGTAAGCCGACATAAGGCATGAAAGATTGTAAGGGTATATAGGTTGGTTGATTAGATTATTTTTTGGTTAGTAAGGTTATGTGATACATGAGAGATATAATTGTAATGTGGAATGCGAAGATTATGTAAGAGGTTATTTTGGTAAGGGTTTAGGGTTTCAAAACCAAAACAGATAGAGCTTAACCGAAATTGTATTCATGCATAGAAGAGGCTATCATTGCAGTTCACTCATTTCTCTGGATTGTAGTATGGATTTGTATGTAGTCTGTGAGACTCCTTTTGTGTTGAGCAGTGTGCTCTAGGCTGTAATCCTTCCTGCAAGTGTAGGCCCCCATATTTTATAATATCTTTTCATATGGCCAGTGGATTGATATTGTGGGTCACAAATCCCACCATGATTTTTCCTCTTTGAGGTTTTCCACGTATAATTCTTTGTGTTATGGTATTCATTTGTGTGATTGGCTTATTGATTGCTTTACTTCTTTCAATCTTATATATACCGGTATACTGGCTGGTGAATGCATGTTTTAATAAGGTTAAAATTGATCATTCTGGTAGAACACTAATTCACCCCCCCTCTCAGTGTTCTTGGATTTCAACAACATCAATATATTGGTATTATCATGGATTAATCATATATCTTTGTCATGTCCTTATAACTCTCATTCATATATCTTCTTACTTACATTTTAAATTTCTCACTCATACATATATATTCCTTTTTCTTACTCTTATGGCTCTACAATTTGTTGCAAATATCTTTAATTATATATAGCTAATGGTTGGGACATGGCCCATTCTAGATGATGTCTCTTCAATCTCAAGCTTTGCAATATCATTGGATAAAGTGTAGTAGGTTTTACTTTGATTGTGTTTTCACTTACATCTTTCCTTCCGACAAGTCTATTTCCATAGGTGTCTTAAAGCTATCTTAGTCTCAATTTTCTTGGTTAGTCAGCCTAAGGGATACAAAGGGCCAAGTCATCCTGATAAGAAATATAAATGATCTAATAACAAGCCACATGAAAAAGAAGCATAAGCTTTATTTTCCTTTTAACTACTCCAACTCATCTTCATCTAAGGGGAATTCATAGCTGAAGGAAAGGTCAACTTGTGCATAGTGTAAGAAGATTGATTATGAGAAAGAAAAATGTTAATGTTCCCTACTCTATACATGTTAATATTCTACTCCTAGAAATCAAGTAAGGAAATCAACAACACTTGTTTCTTCTACATATTATTGTAGGTGATAGATTCTCTACTTATGTGCTTCACACCATATGGGTTCTTACTTAGAATAATTGTTACCAGTTTGTGACTTTGAGTCTAATTTAGTATTTTAGTCATTATTTTTTGCTTAGTCTCAAGGATCTTAAAGGTTGTTTACGATTTGTTCAAGTCCCTTAAAGCCCCATATTATCATGTTGTTTCATTTCAATATTCTTACAATTTGTTATGTTTAATGCCTTAGGTCCTATTTCATGCTTATTCTTGGTTATTTTACATTAACTTACTTTGGTTCCTATTTGATTTTTTTTAATTTCTTGTATCATGTATAGATACTTGGTTAAAAATAGTTGTGCAAGATAGCCTTCCATGTCCCATGCATCTCTAGATTGGTCAAACAATGTGAGTGAATATGAGGAAACACCATTTCAATTTGAAGTTCTTGTGAGTATTGGAGTGAAGTGATAGGAAAATTATGTCTCAACCTTGCATTTACATAAAGTTACTATTTATAGTAAGTTTATATTTGAGCACATGTTGGACCAATTTTTTTCCAAAGCTACAAATTGGATAAATAAGCATGCCAATAAATTTTCATTGCAAGATCATATCTAGATTTGAAGATATTTTTTATTAAATTTGAAAGTTTTAAAGTCAATTTCAAAGGCCTTAGAGGCTCTAAATGGCCCTAAAAGTTGTCATAATCGATGTAGGTGGTTACTTTTGACAAAACACTTCATGAGAGTCGATGCTTCAAATGGTTCATCAATTAGATGCCTGAATCAAAAGTTTTTATGGCCATCAGAAGGTGGGTCTCTTGAGATGGGAAACATAAAAATTGTGTTGGACACATAAATGAGATATAAAAGGGAGTTACACATGTTGGTGTGTGTTTTGACACATCATTGGAAAACTTCGATTGGAGATAAGTTGGTTGCTAGTTTTTTGGGTGGTTTTAGCTCATGTTTTTTTAATATCATTTGACTATTTCATGTATTGTATCTCATGCATATCAAGTGTGTGAGATGGAGGTTGTGTGTTAGAGTCTTATAATTGTTGAGTTACATCTCGATCTCTGGATGGTAATACTCTTGTGAGAAGATTTCTCTGCAAGTATATTGTATTCTATTGCTGATTTCCAAATAATATATTAAGTGCCTTTTGGAGTGTGGATTTTTTCTTCTAGAAGGGTTTTTCCCCATTGATTTTGTATTGTGGTATGCAAGATATTTATGTTTATTTTTGTAATTGTCTTTAAGATTTAATTTTTTTTGCATAACCCTCATCTCAAGGTTAGCGTACAAAGTTTTTCTACTACCTTTACTTCCTTTCATGAACGTGTGGTCAAGTCATGGTGTTCTAGTTGATATATTTTAAGTTTGTTTTTTAAGAATAGGTGGTCCTCCTTTTGCATGGTACATGGAAAAATCCATGTATGGCTTCTAACACCCTACTATTTGGTCAAGAAATGAATATCCATATGGTGAAATGGCATCAAGATTTCCTTGTAGGAGCTTGGTCTTCAAGCTTGGAAACTATTGTCATGAGGATTTGCACTCGAGCAATCTTGTGAAACATTGGAACATCTTTGAGCCCGTGAGTTGCTCATAGTGATGATGAACCTCCAGATTATGGGTTGGTTCCCCTTTAGATCTCCTAAATCTAAAGACTTTGACTTGAAAAGGGGATAGGAAGATGCTTAAAAAAATTGAAAGACTAGATTAGGAGGTGATACACCAATGGATAAAAGACTTGATCTGCTAATTATACTCACAACTACTTCAACTTTGAAACTAAAAAGCTCACAACTTAGATTGCCTTGTTTTTCATAAATGATTCATGTGAAAGGTTCCAATGTTTGATGTTTGTTTGAAGGATCACATTGTTGTTTTCACAACTTACATCAAAACATGAAAACACATTCAAAGACTTGCACCATACTTTCTTTTCATGTACTAAACATTGAAAGGAATAAAATAAAAATAAAAGATTTTATATAAAATCACAAGATACTTATCCAAAATGCTCACATACAACACTTAGACAAAAAAGATATTTGAGAAAGGAACCCAACTTCTTTATTGAATATCAGATATTACTTGCATCCGAAGACTAAAAATGTTTCAAAAAGAAGAAGCTGAAAATACTCAAGAGAAATGAGTTACAAAGTATATGTCTCGCTGCTATAGCTAAGAAGAGACTCAAAACTAGAGAGAAAAGAAGGAGAAGTCTCACTTATATTAAGAGAAAGCTCCAACAATTTGAAATTTGAATTCTTTTGACTCCCTTTTCCTTGATTGAGATGACTAGATGAGAACACTAATGTGTTGGTTGCTCCTTGTCCTCCAAATTAGGTATCAATTGACTATGAATTTGAAATCAAACTTGGATGGGCGAGTAAACTTGAAAATCCCCCAAAAACAGGGCTAGAATTGAAGATATGGAGCTGATTTTCCTCCCAAAACTACCCTTGGATGATGACTAACCCATGTGGGCCTTCAAAATAGGTGTTTGACTATTGATTAAGCCTTAAAATCCTCCTCAAAATGTGGGATTTCTCTTTGGTCGCCCTCCTTCGCTTTTAAAATTTCAGCTTGGGTTTGCATAAATGATTAGTTTGAATTTGAAATTCAAACATTGCCACCACGCTCCATAAAATTCCTTTAGTAAATGTGATTGCATTACTCATGTTTGGATTGCTACAAAGGGTTAATGAAAGGTTGCATTTATGGCTCTTCCCCTTCATAAAGAACCACTATTTGTCATGACTGTCCTTAGGCTTGATGATGCTACTATGATGACATTGGTTTTAGATCATTGTCTTCAATGACTGTTTCCCTTTCACTAACAGTCTTGAAACCTCTTGCGATGACTATTATAGACTCTTGTTCTCTTCTTCATGACTTATCATCATATCTCAAGTGACTTGTCTCTGTAGCTTTTGTCGTGATTGATTTTGGTAATATCTTGGCCATACCTCGCCCTTCAATGCCTTGTCTCAGATTTGAGACAGTTCTTACTGCCATCTATCTCAAGGAAACTCTTTCTCCATATCTATTGCAATCATTCCTCAATCAAGACTGTCTTTTTCAATATCAATACATTATGATTGTAAATTCATGTCTTTTATGTGATTTCTCATCCACTAGATCTGTACCTTGAACTTCTACTGATCTGCAAGCACTTGTCCTTTATGGGATTGTCATTCTTAATACAAGTGTTGTCCTTTTTCATTGGACTCCTTGAATCAATTGTCCCTTGAATGGGCTTGTGCTTTCTCTTTACTATTGACAGTTATTTCTTTATTACTTTTAATAATGAGACTGTCCTTTCATGGTTAGGTCTCATTTGATGTACACTTTAGGTCTAAAACTACCTTGGCCTGTTATTGGTGATGATAATGACAGTGACCGCATTTATATCTCGTTTCCTTCATATTAAGACTGCGAGGCTGCTATTATCTGTCTTTCAGGCTTATTATTTATGTCCCTTAATGACTACAAATAATTCTGTTGTATTTTGGCAGTGGACTTACTTAGTGCTTCCATTAATAGACCATTATGAGACCTTAGAAGTTTGAAATAATATGCTCATTAACTGCTCTTTATGCTTTATGCAATAGAACTTCAAATGCCAATCATCTTTCCCTGTGTTGCTTCTCTTAGAACTTTTAGATATATAATGTTGTGAACTCTGTCTTTGGTTTTATGAAACACTTTATTGTACTCCTTGTCCTGATTGAGACCTTGGACTGTGTTTTGGTCACTATTTTGATAGTCCTTACTACTATCATATCCCTCTACTATAATACTTTGATTCTCTTAGAAACACTATAGGAGAAAAGGTTATAAGAGCTGGTCATCATATTACCTACTGACAATAATTAAAAAAAGCTTTTGAACAAGCTCATCAATAATTCAAAATATTAAAACCCATCATGATTCATTCATGATTTAACACAAGTTTGGTATACTCTTCCATGTATAATGCTTATGCTCTTAATTGTTGTGGAGAATGATCTTGGTGATACCACGACCACTGTATATCCTCTATTATGATTGCTATTATTATAAGAAAAAAAACATGTAGGCTTTGTAACAGATGAATTTCTATCACTCACAATGAGGATCCTTCTCTTAGGAATTGGAAGGAGCATAAATGACAAACAATATTCATACAAAGAACCTTCTCATGATTAACCCATTCATATGCAAATTTAACCACAACATGCAACTCATATGCATGATAAATTTTATGTAATCTTTAGCAAATGCCTTTCTTAATTTATGCAGTGGAAAATCCTTCAAATCTGATCATGAAATGAAAGACTTATAAGAGAAACTCTAAAAATAGAGATATGTTCAAGAAGAACTTAACCTGTCTTTTGTATTCTTCTTTCACTTGGGTTCTAAGCATAACTTATTCAACTTTTGTTGCACACCTGTAGCCTTTAAAAACTCTATCCTATACTTGGTGACCGCCATCATAGCCTCCAACTTCAGCTAAAAACTCATGCTCAAAGAAAACTAGTGCTTCTCCTTGGAGTACAACCAGTTCATGTGGAAAGCTAACTCATTGTCTAAACCAAACTTTGATCCAATGCTGAATCGTGGCTAAGAAGAATGTTTGATTAATTTAGATCTTCCCTCCAAAACATAAGACATGCATTAATTCTTGACCCTTTAATCCATTCAACGTGGGAAACATCTTCCTTTGCAAATATTGAAAACTTTCAACCATTAAAAGAGGGATCTTTATAGTTACAATTTATTTTTAATAAATTGAATACTTTTAGTTTGTTATTAGACTCCTTTAATTATTGAAAACGTCTTCATAAAATCTTTTACCATAGAGACCTAAGAACCTATGTGGGGCCATTTTTGACATGAAGTGACAAAAATAAGCAAGATTTTGGTGACCTCTTCAGGGTGTTTGCCTGCTAAAAAATAAGATCGGTCGCCTTAAGCATCCATTGGGCAATAGAGTCTCAACATTAGACCTCAACCTTGAACCGAGATGTTAGGAACATTGAACAACAACATGAAACCGCAAACTAATCTAGAAACTTTGTACATCAATACTTAGGGAAGGGAAAAGAATAATCTACCCTATTCTAACAAAAAATGAAACTTTCTCAAACAAAACCATTTACTGGTTTTGAAAAATAACTTCCCTTTCTTCCCCGCTTTGGATGAGTTACATGCTTATGGATTGCTAAGAAGAGATGAAAAATAAGATGATATCCATTTAATTGTTGTAAAGCTTTTGGAAAATCATAAACAAGCTCACTTACCCCTTCATACTGAGAAAAATAATTGTTGTTTGGAAGTTAGAAAGTGACTTGGATCTGTTCATTTGGAGTTGCAATCTTGTGCTTGGGTTCTATTCTAGAAAGATGCTTGATTGGGCATCCTTTTGAGATACTCATCTTTAGATTTTCTTTGTTGCTCTCTTCTATTGTCTCAACTATCTCTTTAAATCACCACCTTTTCTTTCTTACAATTCTCCTCCATTTGAACCATATTTGCATCCATACCAAACTCTTGAAATTTCTCCACAATGTTGTTCTCACTTATCTGAGATTCAATAACCATTTGATCCACAACAATCCGCTACTCCAGATTCTCTTCATGAATAGATGAATGCTTAAAATCTAAAGTTGAAACAAATTGCTCAAGATCATCCCAAAACAAGTCCTCTTCGTCATACTCTTTGCTTTTCTATGAGAGGGGACTATTTGTTATCCTATAACAACTTTCTTGAGGATTCAAATCATCAAATATATTTTCATCTTCTTGTTGATCAAATATTACTCCCACTGTGTTCTGAGTTTTGCCTTCATAATTTGTAACAAAGAAAGGCAATTCATCAAACAAAACATAAGGAACCTAGCAATTATTAGCCTTTTCATGATCTAGAACATGTTATTCATCATATACAACATTTTCTTTTCCCAAAATCTGACTTTTTTCATTAACCACCTAAGATAACTCTTTAAATTTAGACAATTCTTCCTTTTTCTTAGCATACCATCTCTTATCATAAATAATAGGACCTCCTAGATAAAGGTAGATGATGGGTGGAAAAGTTAAGATAACTTGTGAAGGGATCTAGAGGTATGAAAACTTATTGAGATATGGAAACCTCTTGGGAAGGTTGTTCTTGGCTGGTTAAGGGCTGATTTAATTGATTTGACTCAAGGATGGCTGCTCCTTAGAAATGAAGGTCTGATTTTCAACACTTGTTGTCGCTTGCATAGAAAGATTATCTCTAAAAGTAGGGATTTGAACATTGGAAGACCTAATTGAAGGTTGGGAAAGCTCACCTTTCTTAAAACTTGGAAATTTGTACTTGTGAACCTCTTCTTCCATAGGCTGGCTCATAGCCTTAGGTGATGATTGGTTAAAACTTGGATGCAAGGAGATGATTGAGCTTGTTGCCTTTGAACTTGTGCAATTAGGAACTTCATTGTACCTTCTTTTGCAACTATCTCCCTTGTAATATTATCCTCATATTTCCTCCTTTGATCTTCCAACTCCTTTTCATGAAGATAGGCTTCATAAGCCCACTCATCTTGTTGCACTTCAAGCTCTCGTTGTCTTTCGATCTCATCAAATTGGCTTTGAAAGTATGAAGCCATATCTTTTAGGCTCATTGTATCAGTACGTTGAAGCTTAGTACTTACTCTCATATTCGGGCTGCCAAGTGCTTTGACCATGGGTAGGTGGGTGGTAAGCATGGCAAGCATGCTAGTTACTTGTTGTAGCAGGGCTATATGGACTGAAACCAACATTGTGGTTACTTGGATATGGCTGATAAGAAGATATAGAAGCAACATTCTCATGATATGAGAGGTAATAACATGTATTCCCATTAAATGAAGACATGTTAATGTTGAATATCTAGGCAACTGAGAGGGGCGGGGGGTGAATCAGTTGACAATAAAATTTTCTTTTAGACTTAATTAACAAATCCAAAATAATTAGCATAATTGATAAAACGTGAAAGCATATACACAAAATAGATCATACACAAGAAACACCAGAATTTACGTGGAAAACCCAAGAAGGGAAAAACCATAGAGAATGTTAATTCTCAATGTATAAACATCGGTTAAGGTGAATTTTACAAAGGATGGCTCACTGCTAAGGTACTCATTGCAGATGAGCTCACCACCTAGAAAGGCTCACTATCAGAGGGCTCACTGCCCAGAAAGGCTTACTATTGAAGAATAAAGAAAGATAAAGAGAATCCACCACTTGAAAGACATTCTGCACTGCTAGAATTGCTTCCAATAACAACCCACAACACTATACTCACACAACAACTGGATTCTTTCAATCTCACATGTCTTCAACACAAAAAACCACACTTCAACTCATCAAATCATATACCTACATATACTGTCTCTAGAAAAACACAATCCTCAATATCAATTGAGACAAAGATTTAAAATAGGTCTCCACTAATCATTCCAGTGGTGGGAATGAATGAGTGTAAGGAAAGCAGTGCACAGAAAATGCTCTCCTAACGTCAATTCTAAGGGGATTTGCAAGCAAAGAAGTATTTTAATTTCAGTTTGCAATACATTAAGATAAAACACAGACAAAAGATTAAGATTAATGAGACATAATATCACCAGAGAAAGACATCAAATATACATGGGAAAACCCTTATGGGTAAAAAACCCACCACCATAAAGAGATCCCTTTATTCAGTAAACAACATGGTTACAATAAAGTACTCAGATCCTCTTTTATGGACTCTGTTCTCAAAACTCTATTCTCTTAACATGCAAACACCTCTACTCAGCTTGGCTTCTACAACTTCCATCCTTTCTCTTCAGCTACCACCACAGTATTTATGCACACCCATCTGCTCATCGGTTACATCTCAGGCAACCGCCATCTGCCAAACCAATCGGCCTTGGAGCATAACCATCCAGTAACAACCTTTTCATTCATGAATTTGTGGAAAAAATAATATCCCACATTCATCCGGAAGTCAGGTCGGTTCATATTCAAATACACCAACATAAATATTCCAAGTGTCCGCCTACTAATCTTCGGTCTAGGCGACATCAACCCGATCACCGAAGGCAATTCCATTGGGTATCAGGAAGATAAACAATCAGTTGTCCCGAATGTCCGATCTTTCTCTTTGTGCTCTGCCATGTGGCACCCCCTGATTGGTTCCGGCTCCCTGCTCTGACATCTTAGCGCGACATCAATATCCACTCAGAATTCTTCTTTGTCGGTGGGTCGCGATGGAAAGTCTCATGAACAATTTCCCATTGCAACCTAGAGACCACCGTCAAAAATTCTGCGATCGCTATCTGATCATCTATGATCAGCTCGACCTTTAACTCGCTTGAGACACTCACCTGTTGGGTCCCACCACTTGGTCATCATGTCGCGAGGGATATTCCAACGAGCAGTTTCCCATCGTGACCTAGTGATCACCGTTGGGTCAACCTTGATCATCGTCTGATCATCCTAGACTTCCTCACTAGTTAACTTTGCTTGAGTGCTCTCTTGCTGGGACCCATCACTTAGTCTCCATGTCGTGAGGGATAACATTTCGGCCATCTTCCCATCGTGGTATAGCAAAAACCATTGGATCTTTTTGCCCGACTGTCAGATCTACTCAAATTTCTCACTCGATAGCCAATCACAAGAAGAGGTCTCCATCGGGGTAAGTTACACCAATCAACCCGAACACTGGGTAGGAGAATTTGAGGCATATTTCCAACAATGAGAAGTAGACCTTATTATACCGATCCTCATCAAATATGTCAACACATTACATATATCACCAAAGTCAGACCCCAAACATTATCCGCACGCTACATAAATGTCATTACAAAACTTCAATGTCCAATCCAAAAACCTTGAGCTCCAGACCAATCCAGACCCAAAAGTAGAACTGAATAACATTTTTTGAAAAGATAGAACATTTGGTAAATCTGGGAAACCTTCAAACGCTCAACACACCTTATCCAAATACTTTTGCATAACATACTACATCCGGACCTAATCTAGACCACAAGATTTGACATCAATGACAACACATAACCATAATGATAACAATTCGCCCCTTTGTCATTGATGGATGCATCGATCATATCATCTTGCAAACTCTCTCTCTCCCCCTTTGACAACAATGAAAAAGGTGGACAAAAATCCCCATAAAATCCTTACTCATGCTCCCCTTGAGAGGAAGCATACAAGCTTCAGTCTAGAAAAGAATATATGGGATTCTCACTGGACCAATGCACATAAAAAATTCACATTAGTTCAAACTAGAAAGGGGTAATACTCCTAACTTCTGTTGGAGATACTCAAAAGTATCTTTGCACAATGCCTTATTAAATATATCTTCAATCTTCTCTTTTGTAGATACATACTCAAGTCTAACCTCATTATCCAAAACTTTTTCCTTCAAGAAGTGGTACCTAATAGATATATGCTTTATTTTGGAATGCTATACCGGATTCTTTGAAATGTTTATTGCACTATTATTATCACACATGATTGAGATAAGGTCATCAAAGTTTACACCAATGTCCTTAAAAGTCTGTTCATCCATAGAATTTGAGTGCAACAGGAAGATGTTGCAATGTATTCTTCTTTTGTTGTAGATGAAGATATAGAGTCTTGCTTCTTACTCGACAAAGCAACCAACTAGGAGCCAAGGAATAATGCTTCTGCACTTGTACTTTTTGGTCATCATCACTTCCAACCCAATCTACATCTTTATAAGTTGTCAAGGTAAAATCTGAGCTTTTGGGATGCCACAAACCAAACTCTTCCGTGCCTTTAAGATATCTAAAATCCTTTGTACTACCACAACATGAGATTCTTTCGGTTCTTGCTAAAATCTAGATGCTAAACATACTACATACATGATATCTAGTCTAGTAGTAGTCAAATATAATAGTTCTCCAATCATTGATCTATACTGACTTGCATCTGCCTTAGGTGATTTATCATCCTTGGTTAACTTGCATCTGGTGGTCATAGGTGTACACAAAAGTTTGGAATTCTCCAACCCAAACTTCTTTAACATCTCTTTGATATACTTAGACTGAGAAATGAAAATTCCTCTATCACTCTTATTAATTTGCAAATTGAGAAAGAAATTCAACTCACCAATCATGGACATTTCAAATTATTTCTATATTTCATCAGCAAATCTTCTACACATACCTTCATTTCCACCAAAGATTATATCATCAACATATACTACTACAATTAAGGGTTAACCTGAATCAATTTTGAAGTACAAATTGCTGTCAGCTAAACCTTTATGAAATTATTGATCAATCAAATACTTGTCTAGTCTTCCATACCAAGTCCTAGGGGCTTGTTTCAGTCCATACAATGCCTTTTTTTAGTTTGCAAATAATGTTTGGATCATCTCTCAAACTGAAACCTTTTGGTTGTTCAATGTAAACTTCTTCTTTTAATTCTCCATTCAATATTTGATACACCTTGAGGTCCTTAAATGCTGTAAATGCCAGGAACATCTAGATTGCCTCCATCCATCCAATCGAGGCATAAGTTTCATCAAAATCAATGCCTTAAATCTAAGGGTATCCTTTGCAAACCAACCTTGCCTTATTTCTTACAACCTTTCCATCTTCATCTGACTTGTTCGAGAATACACATTTATTTCCAATCACATTCTTGTCTTTTGGTCAATTGACTAATTCTCAAGTTTGGATTTTCTCAATCTGATCTAGTTCCTCTTTTATTGCCTTCATCCAGTTTCTGATCATTACAAGGTTCTTCTACTATCTTTGGCTCAATTTTAGATAGTAAACACAACAAGGCTTGTTCTTGTGTTGCCTTGCTTCTTGTGATAACACCAAGTTGCTCTTGTCTCTGATAATCTATTCTTCTGAGTGATTTTTATAGACATACCTTGGAGTCTTGGATGCAGATGCCAAAGAATCTTGATCATTGTTTTCTTTACTTCTTCTTACTTCTTTCTTTTTCTCTTCTTCAAGCTCATCAGATTCATATCCCGCTATAGTTTCTGAATCCTTTGAGGTACTTTCATCAACCTTTACACTTGCACTTTCAACAATCTTATTCAACCTTTTGTTGTAACATCAGTATGCTTTGATCTTTGTTGAATAACCCAATAATATGCCTTTTCCATCTCTCCTGTCAAACTTTCCAAGATTATTTGTATCTCTCTGGATATGACACTTGCTTCCAAATACCTTGAAATATTTCACTGTCGGAGTTCTAGCATAACAATTCATAATATGTCTTACCATATTTCCTCCAATACAAAATTTTGTTAAGAGTGTATGCTTCTCTATGAATTTCTTCTCTCCAATAAACTTCTAGTAACTCTACTCCTTTCATCATAGTTCTAGCTTCCTCTTGTATAGTTCGGTTCATCCTTTCAACTACACCCTTTTGTTGTGGTGTCTGAGGCGTAGATAACTATCTTTCGATGCCATGGTTCTCACAAAAGTCATTGAACTCATCTAAAATGAATTCTCCTCCTCTGTCAAACATTAAACACTTGATTTTTCTGTCAACCTCATTCTCAACTTTTGCCTTGAATATCTTGAAATTTTCTAATGCTTCATATTTCTCTCTTAAAAATGCAACCCAAGTTATTCTAGAATAATCATCAATCAATAACATGAAATACCTTTCACCTTGCATGCTCCTTTTCTGGGTCAGACCACAAAGATATGTGCAAACCAAATATTGTAATTCGATGGATGAGTACTCCTTTCCTCTGAATGTGCTTCTAGTTTGCTTTCATACTTGACATTCCTTGCAAATGTTATTCTCTAGTTTAGTCAATTTGGGTAAATCTCTTACTGCACTCCTCAAACTGATCTACACTAGGTTGTCAAAATTGATACGACACATCCTTCGGTGCCATAGCAAGCTGTCATCAAGTTGCGATATCAAGCAATGTTTTGTAGCTCCTTCCAGTTGATACATATTTCAATTTGTCCTTCTTCCAACTGCAATAACCGTTCTGAACTCCTTCGAGATTTCACATCCATTGTCCTGAAAGATAACATTGTATCCATTTTTGCACATCTATCCAACACTCAAGAGATTATGATGCAAGCCCTTCACATACTAAATATTGTCAGTGTTATGTTTTCCATCAAAATTAATTGAACCAGTCTCAACAATTTGTGTTGTCTGATCATCTACAAACCTAATAGAACTTCCATTATATTTTTCAAGCATTATAAACTTACTCTTATCACTAGTCATATGATTTGAACATCCAGTATCAATCAACCACTCATTCTTATCTCTTCTAGAAAATGCATTAGCAACAGTCTTAGAAATATCAAACTTTGGAACATCCTTTTCTACTAGAAACAAACAGTCACCATCTGAAATGCTAGCATCATCCTTAACATAATAGGCTTTCGTATTGAATTTTCTCTTATTCTCCCTAAAATTTTGTCTAGCTCCCTTTTCTGGACATGTAGTTGCAATATGACCAATCTTTCCACATCTAAAACACTAAAAGGATAACATACCTTTGTACTTGCCAGTGCCTCTGTTCATTTTTTTGACAAAGTTTTATTCCATTTCATTTGGGCTCTCTTCATCATCCAGACCATCTTCAGATGCTTTGAATGTGGTCTATGATTTGTCTTTGTCCTTTCCAAACTTCCTTACTTCAAATGCAATCAAGGTACCAAAAATATACTCTCTAGTGAACTTTGGATCATAGGTTTCTTCAATAGATAAGATCTTATCACTATAGCTTACCGGTAACGTCATAAGGATTTTTTCAATCACATCTTCATCATTCTTTGTGCTATCAACCTTCTCAAAATAGCTTACAATGTCTTCTCCTTCTTCCATCTATAAATTTCCATATCTTCGCTTAGCTATTAGTCTCTTTGTTAGCTTAACTCTCTCATTTCCTTCATAAATGTCTTTAAGATTTTGCCAAACTTCATAAACATTATTCAAAGAGACAGCCTTTGTCAATTCAGTTTTTAATAATCTAGTAAAGATAGCATACCTTGCCTTTTCATTTTTTTCATAGGCATGAATCTCATCTGGAGTGATAAGACCATTCACCGATAGAACATACTTAGTCTCCACAACCTTCCAAGTGTTGTAACCTAGAGAAACTAGATAACCTCTCATCTTTACTTTCTAGAAACTATAATCAGATCCTTCAAAGATAAGAATGGATAATTTTTGTGCCATCAGATCAGGATATACCTCAAGTGGTTAAGCTTTATATCAAGGAACCAAAGCTTTGATACCAATTGTTGAATATCCGAGAAACTGAGAGTGGGGGGTGAATCAGTTGATAATAAAATTTTTATTTTAGAGTTAATTAACATATCTAGACCAATTAGCAAAATTGATAAAATGTGAAAGCATATACACAAAACAAATCAGACACAAGAAACACTAGAATTTATGTGGAAAACCCAAGAAGGGAAAAACCACTGAGAATGCTAATTCTCAATGTATAAACACTGGTTAAGGTGATTTTTACAAAGGATGGATCACTGCCAAGGTGTTCACTGTAGATGGGCTCATTGACTAGAAAGGCTCACTACTAGAAGGCTCACTGTCGAAGGGCTCACTGCCTAGAAAGGCTCATTGCTAAAGAAGAAATAAAGATAAAGAGAATCCAACATTTGAAACATAGTCAACACTGCTTTCGATAAGAATTTGCAACACTATACTCACACAACAACTGGATTCTTTCAATCTCGCATGTATTCAACACAAAAATCCACACATCAACTCATCAAATCATACACCTACATATACTGTCTCTAGGAAAACATAATCCTCAATGTCAACTGAAATAAAGATCTAAAATAGCTCTCCACAAATCATTCTAGTGGTGGGAAGAAATGAGATGTAGACCTTATTAAATTGTTCCTTATTGAACATTTTAACACATTACATATATCACCAAAGTTGGACCCCAAACATTACCTGCATGCTAGATAACTGCCATTAGACAACTTCAATATCCACCGTCCAAAGAACCTTGAGTTCCGGACCCAATAGTAGCATTGAAAAACATTTTCCAAAAAGCCAGAACATCCGATAAATCTGGGAAGCCTTCAAATGCTCAACACACCTTATCCAAATACTTGTTTACAACATACTACATCCGGACCTAATTTGGACCACAAGATTTGACATCAATGACAACACATAATCATAATGCTAAAAGTTAAAGCATTCGTATAGGCTGCAAATTCATAGAAAATCTTAAAAATAAGAACAAATTAAATTTGTCCCTTGTACATACTAGCACTTGATCTTCTTGAAACCAAATGATATTCACTGAAGATCCACCATGTGTGTATGGATCTTGTCTCAAAAGACTAAAAATACTAATTTTCACACCAAAAATCAGAATTGTGTGGAAAAACTTTGGATTGAAACAATACAAACTGTCCCACTGGGTGTGCTAAAAACTATTGTCATGAGGATTTTCACCCAATTACTAAGCATAATGCTTAATGATATCATGGAACATTGGAACATCTTCGAGCCTATGGGTTGCTTGTAGTGAATATGAACCTCCAGATTATGGGTTGGCTCCCCTTTAGATCTCCTAAATCTGAAGACTTTGATTGGAAAAGAGATAGGAAGATTCTTAAAAAACTTGAATGACTAGATTAGGAGGTGATACACAAATGGATAAAAGACTTGATCTACTAATTGGAATCACAACTACTTCAACTTTGAAACTAAAAAGCTCACAAATTAGATTGGCATGTTTTTCATAAATGATTCATGTGAAAGTTTCTAATGTTTGATGTTTGTTTGAAAGATCACACTCTTGTTTACATAACTTACATACATCAAAACACGGAAAAACACATTCAAATACCTACACCATACTTTCTCTTATTGTACTCAACATTGAAAGGAATAACATAAAAATAAAAGATTTTATATAAATCACAAGATCCTTATCCAAAATTCTCACATACAACACATAGACAAAAAATATATTCAAGAAAGGAACCCAACTTCTTTATTGAATATTAGAAATTGCTTACATCCCTTGACTAAAAATGTTTACAAGAAAAATAGCTAAAAATACTCATGAGAAATGATTTACAAAGTATATGTCTTGTTGCTATAGCCAATAAAAGACTCGGAACTAGAGAGAAAAGAAGGAGAAGTCTGAATTATATTAAGAGGAAGGTCCAACAATTTGAAATGTGAATTATTTTGGCTCCCTTTGGCTTGGTTGAGATGACTAGATGAGTACATTGATGTGTTGGCTTCTCTTGTCCTCCAAATTAGGTAGCAACTGATTGTGAATTTGAAATCAAACTTGGATGGGTTAGCAAACTTGAAAATCCCTCAAAAATAGGGCTGAAATTGAAGATATGGAGTTGATTTTCCTCCCAAAACTACCCTTGGATGATGACTAACCCATGTGGGCCTTCAATAATGGTGTCTGACTACTGATTAAGCCTTAAAATCCTCCTCAAAACATGTGATTTCTCTTTGGTCAACCTCCTTGACTTTATTTTGAATTTTGATCTTGGGTTTGCATAAATGATTGGTTTGAATTTCAAATTTTCAAATATTGCCACCAAGCTCCATAAACTTGCTTTGGTGAATGTGATTGCATTACTCATGTTTGGATTGCTACAAATGGTTAGTGAAAGGCTGCATTTATGACTCTTCCTCTTCATAATGAACCACTATCTGTCACAGTTGTCCTTAGGCTTGATTATGCTACTATAATGATATTGGTTTTAGATCATTATGTTCAATGACTGTTTCTCTTTCCCTAACTATCTTGAAACCTCCTTTGATGACTATTATAGACCCTTGTTCTCTTCTACATGACTTATCATCATATCTCAAGCGACTTGTCTCTATAGATTTTGTAATGATTGATTTTTTAAATACTTTTGTCATACCTTACCCTTCAATGCTTTGTCTCATATTTGAGATAGTTCTTACTGCCATCTATCACAAGGAAAATCTTTCTCCACATCTATTGCAATCATTCCTCAATCGTGACTATATTTTTCAATTTCAAGACATTATGACTATAAATTTATCTCTTTTATGTGATTTCTCAATCACTAGATCTTACCTTGAACTTCTATTGATCTGCAAGCTTTGCTTGGGATTGACATTCTCAATACAAGTGTCATACTATGTCATTGGACTCCTTGAATCAATTGTCCCTTGAATGGGATTGTGCTCTCTCTTTACTACTGACAGTCCTTTCTTTATTACTACCAACATCTTAACACATTGTTACTTTCAACAATGAGATTTTCCTTTCATGGTTGGGTCTCATTTGATGTATACTTTAGGTCTAAACTTGCCTTGGCCTGTTATTGGTGATGATAATGGAAGTGACTACATTTATATCTTGTTTCCTTGATCTTGGGATTGTGAGGTTGCTATTCTCTGTCTTTCAACTATCTTTGAGGCTTATTATTTCTTTCCCTTAATGATTACAAATAATTTTGTTGTATTTTGGTAGTGGGCTTACTTAGTGCTTCCATTAATAGAACATTATGAGACCTATGAATTATTAGACCTTAGAAGTTTAAAATACTATGCTCATTCACTTCTCTTTATGCTTTATGCAATAGAACTTCAAATGTCAATCATCTTGCCCTATTTTTCTTCTCTTAGACCTTTTAGATCAATAATTTTGTGAACTTTGTCTTTGGTTTTCTGAAACACTTTATTGTACTTGTTGCTCTGATTGAGACCTTGGGTTGTGTTTTGGTCACTATTTTGACAATTCTTACTACTATCATATCCCTCTACTGTCCTTATTTGATTCTCTTAGAAACACTATAGAAGAAAAGGTTATAAGAGTTGGTCACCATATCACCTATTGACAATAATAAAATAAAGCCTTTTAACAAGCTCATCAATAATTCAAAATATTGAAAACCTTAATGACTCATTGATGATTTGACACAACTTTGGTATACTCATCCATGTATAATTCTTATGCTCTTAACTATTGTGGATAATGATGTTGGTGATACCACATCCACTATATATCCTCTATTATGACTACTACTATTATAAGAAAAAAATCATGCAGACCTTGTAACAAATGAATTTCTATTACTCATAGTGAGGAACCTTCTCTTGGAAATTGCAAGAAGAATAAATGACAAACAATATTCATACAAAGAACCTTTTCATGATTAACCCATTCATATGCATATTTAACCACAACTTATAGCTCATATGCATGACAAAATTTATGTAATCTTTAGCAAATTCCTTTCTTAATTCATGTAGTGGAAAAATCTTCAAATATGATCATGCAGTGAAATACTTATACTAGAAACTCTGAAAACAATGAGATATGTTCAAGAAGAACTTAACCTATCTTTTTTATTCCTATTGCATGTGAGTTCTAAGCATAGATTCTTCAACTTCTCTTGCACACCTATAGCCTTTAAAAATGTCGTCTTATACTTGCTCTAACCGTCATCATAGTCTCAAACTTTAGCTGGAAACTCATGCTCAAAGAAAACTAGGGCTTCTCCTTGGCATACAACCAATTCATGTGGAAAGCTAACTCATTGTCTAACCCAAACTTTGATCCAATGTTGAATTTTTGCTAAGTAGGTTGTTTGATCAATTTATATCTTCCCTCCAAAACATAAGACAAACATTGATTCTTGACCCTTTAATTCATTCAACGTGGGAAACATCTCCTTTTTCAAATCTTGAAAACTTTCAACCATTAAAATAGGGATCTTAATAGTTATAATTTATTTTTAATAAATTGAATACATTTGATTTGTTATTAGACTCCTTTAATTATTGAAAGCTTCTTAAAAAAATATTTTACCCTGCAGACCTAAGAACATGTGTGGGGTCATTTTTGACATGAAGGAACAAAAATAGGAAACAAAAATGATTGCCTTCTCAAGGGAGTATACAATTTGATAGGGTTGCTATCAAGACCTTCATAGCAAGTCATTGTTACAAGATATTTTCATATGGTAAGAGATTCTATCAAAGATGTTTTTGAGATGGAAGCCTTGTTCATTTGTGAAAGCTTGCATTATATCCTTACTCTTAGTCACACAAAATAAAAGGTTTTCTAAAGGATGGTGCTAGGTTTGATGATTGAGGATCACACTATTGTTTAAAACCTCAATATAGTCATGGTAATTAGAATTAAGAAGGCTTGAGTTAGGTTATCTCAAGATTTAATCTTTACAGGAACTTTGTATACGAGATATTAAAGAAATAATGATGTTGAAGAATAGATGACAATGCTATTAAAAAGCAATCAAAAAATCATGATACAAGGGTTTTGTTGAAAAGAGGTGTTTATACTCAAGCATGAAAATATTATGAATGGATATTCAAGTAAGTGAGATAGAAGAGCTTTAAAAGGGCAGTCAACCATGATGATGAAGAAATAATACAATAATAGCTATTAGAAGTTCAGTCTAAAGATAGTCATGATTGATCATAGGCTTTTCCTATAACCCTATCTCATGATATCATAAGAAGAAGAGTGATAGTGAATGGGAGGGAAGGTAGTTTTATAGTTAATTCAGAATAACACCATGTGAGATTACATAGTACAAAAGGATTCCCTACTCATGAACAACACATAGGATAGTTTGTTGTGGGCAAAATTGTATGATAATAACCATAAGAAACATAGTCATGATGAAGGATATTTAGATGACAGTCACAAAGAAGAAAAGGAAAATGGAATAAGGTGGTTAGATGATAGTCTTAAGGTTTCCAAAAAAGACTAGAAAAAGTAGTATGTGAAAATAAGGAGGCATGTGTGAAGTGGAGTGGATCTGACATTGATAGCGATAATAGTTTAGAAAGGAAAATGATGTTGAGAAAAATGTCACAGTGTACATGATTCTAGAACCAAGGTAACACTATCATGGGCATTTTTCATGGGAAGGCATAGGTTCATAGCCCAAGTGCATGAAAGAGATGTTAAAGAGCATCCTATAAAGTAATAAATGATAGAGACCTTTGACAATTACATAAGTTGTTGGAGACGAGGATCTATGAGTACTATGTTAAGAAACCATGAAAGGAGGTGAATAGAGTGATAAGAATTTACACTATTGAAGAGGAGTAGCTATATATGCTAATGGGAAAGTTTAGAAGATGAAAGTGTTAGTTCATTTGTGAAATCCATGTGCATTTTATTTGATGTGTTTGTATAGTGAGAAAATGAAGAATTATTATTGAGGATAATATAATGTTTTCGAGGTTCAGAACCTTAGGGACATAAATTGACATGATAGTTTACAAGAAAGGGGGTAAATGATAGTATAATCCAAACATATTATCCATCAAATGGTGTAATTTCCATAGAAGGAATTTTTGTTTAGGCAAGAAGGTATAGCCATGAAAAAGACCCTAGAAGAAAGATATCAAAGATAGTTCAACGTGGAATCAACCAAAAGATAATGCATAAGTAGATCTCATTGTCACATAGGTCATGAAAAAAATAAGGACCAAGAAAGCCACCTACTCAAAAATAACATGTTGAACAAGAAAAGTTATGAAAGTATTGTTGGCAACAACAAGGGAGGAAAACTGAGAGGGGGGTGAATCGGTTTTCACCAGATTAGAGAAATTAAGCACAATATCAGACCTAATCAACTGCAACAAAAATAAAGATAACAACAATAAAAACACACAAAACACCAATATTTTTGACGTGGAAAACCTGGTTAAGGGAAAAACCACACTGGGAACCTACCCACAATAAGATAATACTTTGCAATAGTATGCGTAAATATTAAAATGGGGAATGCACATGCATTCAGGCACACTGCCTAGAGATCACTGCTCAAATTACAATGACCCAGAAGGCTACAACCCTCAGGGAAGGTTCACTACCTTACAAATATGATCGAACTACAGTCTGGTAAGGATGAACAACAAAAATAGCATCTGCTAATTCCTGATGACAGTTCCAGTTAAGCTCATATGTCTTCCCTTCACCAATCTCTTCTCAATACACCACACTGAAGGATGATTTCAATTAATCATACATACACCACTCTCTAATAATTAAAAATCAACAACAACCACCACATTACATGAATATTACACCCATTTATACAAATCATCAATCTTGACTACAAGGTCGACCAAACCCTTAACACCTAATTACAAAATTACATCACACGATACATAAATAAACCACAAGACAAATACAATGTCATAGACAACATATAATGGACCTAAATAAACTCCTCAAACATGCACCACCACCAAAATTTTTGCAAAGATCATCCGCAACACGTTACACCACCAAAATACTGCATAACACAAAGAATATCACCAAAACCATAAGATCATCAAGAACATGCACAAAAATCAATGCAAACCATCAAAACAAATAGGACATGATTAGGAAACATCAACAAGTATGTTAGAACCATCCACAATAGTTGCACCAACACCACTTATTCAAATCTTCATCGATCAACATGCTAACACTCAAGAACACTTAACAACAACAACTCATATAAGAAAGATAGCTTGTAGAGCATCAAATCATGAACCATTTGAAATGAAGATAAACACGAACATCCCAAACACTCTTCCAAATTGGCAACACAAGATATGATCATACCGAAGCACAATGCATCAAACACCAGAACACTGCAACACTGAACATTGAAAAACCAGTCTCCATACTTGAATCCTCAAATCGATTAAATAATCACATAGCATCATTGAATCAATAAAGAATGAAGTATCTCTAGTTGATTTAACATCCTAAACAAATAAAGCAACCAGATCAACTCACTACAACCATTGGATCACCAAAATATTTCTCTGCAATACCAAAACATAGGAATATGTTGACATAAATGAAAACAACATATCCTAGCAGCAATAATATCCAACAATCTCCCCCTTTGGAATTGATGGCAACATATGAATGTGAAAAACAATTAATGCAAAGGAATAATCAATAACAACAAACTCCAACAAACTCCCCCTAAGATCATGCACACAAAGCACCAAAGATAAGGTAGTTTTTCACATACTTCTCTCCCCCTTTGACATCAATTCCAAAGACATAAATAGATCAAGACTCTCTCCCACTAAGAAGGACAATCTCTCCCCCTGAGGATAAACTCACAACTCTGAACAACACACTGACTACTTTGGCTGAGTAGCATCACCAACTCATCAACCTGAATAAGAAGATAAGGTTGTGAAGTCAACCAGATTGATGCATATCAATGCACCTAGTTCTCATTAGGAGGGGCACAAACCCTTAACCTATCTCTCAAATACATAAATGTATCTGTATACAAAGGATTAGTGAAAATATCTGCAATTTGGTCCTTTGTAGATACATACTCCAGTTTTACTTCTTCATCACTAACTTTTCCCCTCAAAAAATGATACTTAATTGATATATGCTTTGTTTTAGAGTGCAATATCAGATTCTTGGAAATATTAATAGCACTTGAATTGTCATAGTAAATAACAGTAGGCTCATCATACACAACTCTAATATCTTTCAACATCTGTTTCATCCAAACTACCTGAGTATAGTTGCTGGTAGCAGCAATGTATTCAACTTCAATAGTAGATAGAGATATAGTGTCTTGTTTCTTACTTGCCCATGAAACCCGTTCCTTCCCAAAAAAGAAAGATCCACTGGTAGTTCTCTTACAATCATCTACATCTCCTACCCAATGAACATCAGTATAGGTACATAGCATGAAATCATCATTCTTTGGATACCACAACCCATAATCAACAGTTCTCTTCAAATATCTAAAAATCTTCTTCATAACAATAACACGAGTCTCTTTAGGATCAGTTTGAAATTTGGCACAAAGACATACAATATGCATGATATTCGGTCTAGTCTAAGTCAGGTATTTTAGTCCACTAACCATAGATTTGTACAAGGTCTGATTAACTTTCTAAGATTCCTCATTCTTAGACAACTTGCATCGAGTCACCGGTCTGAGTAATCAACAATCCTAAGAATAATTTCATGTCACCTATCATAGACATCTCAAATTCCTTTTGCATGTCATCATAAAATTTGATACTTAGATCATCATCTCCTCCAAAAATAATGTCATCCACAAACACTTCAACAATCAAAATGTTATCATTCTCGACCTTAAAGTATAAGTTACTATCAATAATACCATTACAAAATCCCAACTTCTAATCTTTCTTACCAGGCTCTAGGGGCTTGCTTCAGTCCATATAGCACTTTCTTCAATCTGCATACCATATCTCCTTCGTCTGATAATAAAAATCCTTTTGGTTGCTCAATGTAGACTTCCTCCTCAATATCACCATTCAAAAAGGTTGACTTGACATCCATCTGATATACCTTGAAATTCTTGTAAGTAGCATATGCAAGCAACAATCTAACAACTTCAATTCTAGCTACAAGAGAAAAAGTTTCTTCATAATCAATACCTTCCATCTAAGAGAATCCCTTCATACCAATATTTCTTTGTTTCTTACCACCTCACTAGCTTCATTCAGTTTATTCTGGAACACCCATTTAGTACCAATTAAATTCTTGTCTTTAGGTCTCAGAACAAGCTCCCAAGTGTTATTCTTCTTAATCTGATTCAACTCTTCCTCCATAGATTTTATCCAATTTCATCCTTACATGATGAACAACAACATATTTAGGTTCAATCTTGGAGATTAGACATATATCTTCAGCAACAAGTCTCCTTTTAGTCAGCACACCTTTGTTCTTATCATCAATAATCTGATTCTTTGAGTGATTTAATTTCACATACCTCAGAGTCTTTGGATTATTCTGATTCTCAAGCTCTTGAACTTCTTCATCAGCAACAATAATATCCAGATTAACTGTCTCTACTAGAACATTCTGCTTAAAGATCTTAGTCTTTGTGGGCTTTCAAATAATATCCTGACCGTCAATTTCATATCCATATGTTCTGATTTGCTTCCCAAAACATTCATCAACCTTCACATTTGCACTTTCCACTATCTTCTTCAACCTCTTATTGTAACATTGGTAGGCCTTGCTCTCAGTAGAATATCCCAAGAAGATTCTCGAATCAGCTTTGATATGCACCCGATTGAATGTGTAAACAACAGTGCTAACAACTTCCTTCCAAATGGTTTGCGTAACATTTCCTTCAATTGACATTGTTCTAGAAACATCCAAGATTGTTTTGTTCTTCATTTCAACAAATTCATTCTACTGAGGGGTTCTAGGAGAAGATAACTATCTTCTAATTCCATTCTTCTCACAAATGTATCAAACTAACTGGATGTGAATTCTCCTCCTTTGTCAGATCTCAAACATTTCAGCTTCAACCCTGTCTCAGTCTCCACCTTAGCTTTGAATATCTTGAATTTCTCCAGTGCTTCTGATTTGTCCCTTAGAAAAGTCACCCACATCATTCTAGAGTATTCATCCATCAACAACATGAAATACATGTCACCTGCATTCTTCTCACTCTTGTAGGACCACACAAGTTTGTATGCACAAGATCTAACAATCCATTAGATGTACACAACTTACTTTTAAATGATGTTCTTGTTTGCTTTCCCAACTGACATCTTTAAACACTAGATTAGAGGGATTCACAATCTTAGGAAAATCTCTAACAACTTGAGTAGAACTTATCCTTATCATGTAGTCAAAATTAACATGACACATCCTCCTATGCCACAACCAACTTTTGTCAATCTGAGAAATCAAGCAACTTTTCTCACCAACATTCAAGTGAAAGATATTACCTTTAGTTTTAGTCCCTGTTGCAATCTTTATACTAGAGGCATTCAGAATCTTGCATTTACCATTCTTGAATTGCAAATCATATCCCTTGTCAACCATTTGTCCAACACTCAAAAGATTATGCTTTAAGCATTCAACATATAAGACATCATCAGTATTATTCTTACCATCAAAAGATATAGAGCCTCTACCACGAATCACACAAGCTTTATCATCTCCAAATATCACTATACCACCATCATAACTTTCCATATTCACAAATTTACTTTTATCACCTGTCATATGATATGAACAGTCACTGTCAATTACCCATTCATCTTCAATCTTAGTAGCCAAATATTTCTCCTAAACAATGCAACTTGTAGGATTCACTGGTACCAGATCATCTTCCTTAATAGAAATAAATACAAATTTATCTCCTGAATTCCCATTGTCTGATTCCTCATCTATCACTATTACCAAATTTTTCCTACAGTTAAATTTGGTGGCCTAATGAGACCTTGCACATCAAATCAAGGAAAGGTTCACAATTTTTTTCTTTTAACTTCATCATTTATTAGATTTGAATATACAAATGAAGAATTCTTTTTAGAATGCAATGCATTTCAATACTGTACTTTTAAAATTGCATATGATAGAAGATTTTTCATTTACATAAATGTGTAAGGACCCACACACATCGTGGGTATGACTGAGAAGTATAATAAGTAGGTTGATAAGAATATGCATAAATAAAAGAGAGATAAAAGGGATCTGTCGTTGCCTTTCAATGATGAACTGTTGATGTGATCAAGTTGCATCTTGTATCTTCATACTTCTAGCACTCTTATAGTGCCTGCATGAGGTGAAGGACATATGTTTTAGAGCTTGGGATCTCAAATTATCTATAACATCTACCCATACACATGTATATTAGACTACAGATGGAAAGAATCAGAAGAGAACAACAAAAGAATCAAAGATCAAAGTGACAAGTCATCATAATCTTCATGAGTTTTTTTTAACTTGTTTCATCACTGTGCAGGTATAAGACATGTTTCCATTTCATAAGTATCAAGTATGTGGGTTAAAATGGGCTCTCATGAGGGTCAAGCTCAACATACCAGTCATCACTCACAAGGTGACACTAGTCAGTTGTTAACTATAGCATGCAACTGTATCCATAGCCCCATATACTATCATCCAATGACAGTATGAATTGCCATCCAATGACAATATATGCAACAATGAATAAAATTACACTCAACAGTCAACAAAGTAACTAAAGCCACACAACAAGCAAGAGGTTTTCATCATATATAGTTACAAGGAATCTCCCTACAAACAAATAACATTATTGCATTAGTATAGAAGAGTAACCTCCTAAGCATGTGGTAGGTAATTGAGAGCATAGATCAGCCTCAAAGAACAATACATAGATAGTTTAAAGAAGCAACCATCCATCTCAATAACAAAGATTCAAAACTTCACAGTGAGTTGTAATAGTACAATTAAATCCTCATCATAAACACAATGAGCAATCATGTTATAGTCATATGTGGAATTTCATAAGTCACAAAGCAAAGACTTGAGTAAAACATGCCATAGTATATACAAAGATGCCAAAGGACAATATTTGTAGCTACAAAGATCCATGGCTAAGTCATAGTGCAGATAGTAATAAACCAAGAAAGAACCATTCTACAAGAAGTGCTTTTAAAGACGGTCTTGGATCATGATAAAGAGACTTATACAAAATCATTAAGCATTCAAATGACAATGATTAGGTTGATGGCTTTATTAAAATAGATTCAACTCAAGCTCTTACCAATATCCTATCAGAGCAGATATAGATATAGGTAGTCCATTCATGAAAGGTAACATTGACACTAATGCTTGATAAAGACAAAGTGAATCCATACATAGCTATTGTCATCAGAAGATAAAGTATAGAGTAGCAGATGTAGTGATTGTCCCAAGTCTTATAACAATAACTACAACCGGGTACTCATAAAGACAATTGACAATGACATAGACAATTAACAGTGACAAGGAAATTAAAGTCATGAAGGAATGCCATGATGCAAGATATTAGTGCATCCACCTTGTGTTAATATTCAAGTGAAGACCTAGAACCCAGTCCTCAATAAATGATATAGTCCCAAAGTAGTAAAAACAACATTGGAAAGACAAAAAAGACCTTATAATAACAAAGATTACTTCAAGATCACAAACAACAATAGAGGACATTTATTTCAATAAAGTGAATCTTATATTTTTTTTTATAACAGTTGTTTCTTAGGTAGTAAATTAAGCATAAGTAACATAATCAGATATCAAAGAGAGATTCACAACTCTAAATCTAATTAAGATTTACTCCTAAATGACAATGAAATAATGCAAAATCAATTGAATAATGAAAGAAACTAACTTAAACTCCCTCAATTGATGTAACAAAACTTCCATTGCTCTTCTCCATAATTGGTTGATTGGCTCTCAGGTATTGCACTGAGATTCCTGCATAAGATAGACAATTATTTTGAAGACTGTGATTCTAGCTTGATTTGTGAAAATGATGTTGTTTATATAGATTTTCAACACAGAAGGGGTGAGGATTTGAACTCAAGTCCTAATTGATAGTGAACTAATTTAGATTGATTAGTGAACTAGTCATGATTAATTTGTTAACAAAATAGACTGGTCTATTAACAGGATTGATTGGAGAGTGAACTCAATTGACTAACTAGTAGACTGAATAGATGGATTAGAAGACTGAATTGATTGACTAGATAAGTGGATTGATTGATTAGTCATCAAAAGGTGATTTGGAGCGAAAAGGGGTGATTAAAGAGATAACTAATTAGTCAACTAATTTGATCAATCAGTCTTGATTTTAACACATGCTATAGGATTTTGGAATTGAATTCGATTTTTCATTTTCAAATTGAATTTGAATTTGGACTTTTTAATGTTGAAATGCACATGAAATTAACTGAAATTCAGATTTGGTGAATTAGATGAAATTAAATGAAATTTGAATTTGGGGAATTGGAGGAATAAATTAATTAATTAAAATAATTTAAATGAAATTATTTAAACATTAGAAATGATATTAATTAAATAATAAAGATTATTTAATCGAGGAATTAATCCTAATTAATTAAAAAATTAATATTTGAGAAAGGGGTTAATTGATTAATTAATTAAGGAATAGAAATTGAATAATTAATAAGATGAAGAATGATGAATGAGTCAGTTTAGAAGAATAATTAACTTATTTAAATAATCAAAGAATTACTTAATTAATTAGGACGAATTATTACTACATGATAAAAAATACATTTTTTAGTGTCTACAACAGTGATATATAAATAGAGCAGTCACTCAGCAATGATTAGGTTATCAACAACATAAAACCTGTCATTAGGCCTTAATACCAAAGATGGCATCACAAAACCCAACCCTTAAGACTTATCAACAACAAGGATAAAAGTCATAGTGATATACTTCTACCATTACAAGTTCAATGTGCAACCTATCTTAGTCATTAATATAGAAGCTAATATGACAGTGGTCTTAAAGTGCACAACAAAGATATTACAATCGGTGCAACATTCAATGTATATCAAAACCAGGGCAAACACTTTCCATGTATGGTAAAGAGAAACCTCTAAGCAATAATGAGGGGCATATAGAATAATGACTGCAGTCATAAAGATTGAAAAGATTCATAGACAATGATCAACATATCATAAGGATATCACACAACCAACAACATATAAGGACTAAGCATTCATAAATAAGTCATGAATAATATATTGTTCAAATAAATACAATCCTTCACGATGTCAAAAACATTTAAGAATAATCACAATGCTAGCAAAAGAATAGTCATTAAAGAAAATAAGCCTTGTGTTATGTTAGACATGCAACACAATGCACAAGCAATAATCAGTAGATCTTTTACTTCATGAATACCATCCAGTCACAATGAGGTCATTATGCCTTCACAAGTAAACAATAATCGAGTTACAAGAAAGTCCAGCTATTAAGAGAATCATCTCATTCAAAGTGACAATGAATAGAAAAGGAGTGATAAGACACCATGAGCAATGATGTCAAATCAATACAAAGCAGTGAAAGGCATGGAATCAAACCATATCAGAGATCACATGGACAAGACAATGTTTATATGTAAAGGTGTGATAGCAGTAAGACTGTTAAAAGGAAAATGAGAATTAGCAAAAGAGGACATAAAAACACAAAAAGATTGTACTAGCTATAAGATACATCAGTCATAAGAGTAACAGTGAATGATTTAAAATTTATCCATAGAGTAGTCACATAAATCTGTCCAGTTTAATTAAATGAATATTTGGTATTTATTTGATTAAAAACCCACTAGCCATCAGTTAATTAAATTAATATTTAATTAATTTATCTTTAAACATTCTCCTATTAATTAAATAAATTATTCAATTTATTTTAATCAATTCATTAAACCATATTCACAATCAATTAAATGAATAAATTCTATTTATTCAATTTAATCCTCTTTCCTTTTTTAAATAAATTAAATCAAACATTTATTTAAATCATAAATCCCCCCCACTTGTATTTTCCTACAAATGCAAGTTGCAACCACAAATTGAAATAAATTAATTTTATTTTAATTAAAATCCTATTTTCCCTCACCCACCAAACCCACATGCAATCTTAACCCCCTTCTAGACTCTTCTAAACTCTTCCTAATTAACCTAATCCATCCCCTAATTATTGTCACATTCCTAAGCAACTTGGGGTCACTTCTCAAAGCCCTCAAAGTCTTTGAAAAACATTCAAGGCTTGATGTGGTCAACAAGCTAACCTCTAAAGTCTTCCAAAACCACTAATGGCTCTTACATGACCGTTAATGGCTCTTACATAACCATTTATGGTTAATTCAACTTGCACTCATGTGTCTCCTCAAGCATTTATTGCTTTGACCATGGTTATCCCTTTTGCCTTTACACATGAGTTTATCCATTGGATAAAAGCTTTATTCTTTGAATAAAGAATTTATAATTCATTCAACCTAATCTTGACCTTACCTCCCAAGTTAACTCTCAGGTCATGTCAAGCATTTAATGCTTATTACCTCTCCTCTCAACCTATCTCATATAAACACTTGTCATCTTGGGATTAGGTTGAAAGTCCTCACATGGATTGAATATCATTCAATCCTGACCCTTGTTGAGATTACTCAATCTCAACCATCCATTGCTCCATTTTCCCTATAAATAGAGCCCATTTCTTCATAATCTAGATCCTGAAAACTTGTATGCATCTAAGTTATTGATAATTTTAGAGAACATTTAGCATAAATCACTAATATCTTGTTATTTTGGCCTAAAATAAACCATTTTAGCATCATAGCATCTAATATTAGCTTTTATTCACATTTGCATAGCATTTTAGAGTAAACATTTCAATCTTGAACCTCCATAAGCATCCATAGTGCAAAAAGATGCTGAGAGCTACACTAGTTTGGAACTTGGAGAGGAGAGGAACAAAGGAGGAGTTAAGAATATGTTAGAAGGCATTTGGAAATTTCTTGTGATATTTGTTTCTATGGTTAAATATTCTAGCATGTTTTTAGTGTCTCTTTTGATATGCCTACTTAGATTAGTTTTTGGTTGATTAACATTAACAGTTTGTTGTGTTTTTGTGTGTTATACGACCATGGGCTTTACTCTAACAATTGTCCATTTTGCATAGCATCATTTGGTGAACCTGATGTGAATCCAAACATCCAAAAACATTTTTTTAACAAAACTAACTTGTTTGACTATTTAGCTTGACACACAGGTCGCGCTTCGACGCTTTTGTTCGCGTTCCAGCGCTATTGTCATTTAGTAGTTTAGCGCTATTGTCCAAAGTTTAACATTTTGCATATATTCTAGCACTTTTGTCTTTTAATTAGCGTTGTTGTTTAGGTTTTAGTGCTTTTGACCTGCTGCACAAATATCCTACTTTAGCGCTTTTGTCTTCCTTTTAGTGCTTTTGTGTTAAGTAGCGCTGTTGTTTGCACAAAGAATAGTGCTATTGTAACAGAACGTTGTAAATTTTTTTCCTTGTAACCAAAAAACCAAAAATATTAGGCTTGTGGAAGCCCCCCAGACATGTACATTTTTCTAACTCATTCTCTTTTGTGTAGGTTTTGACTAACCCATACAATAAGAATTTTTAGTGATTTTTAGCTTAGGAAGTAAATTTGTTTTTATTGCTAACTTTGTCTTTCAAGTTAGGATAAAATAATCTCACTTTCTTTTTGGTAAAAAATAAACTACACTTTGATTTGGGTTTTAAAATTCACCACATCTTTCATTTGGACCTCTAAAAAGAACCACACTTGTTCAAAATTAAAAAGAACCACAAAAACTCCAAACCAAACAAAATTTGCTTTTTTTTTGGCAAGATTAGGATTCATTTTCCTTTTGGTGCTTAAAATTAACAAGACAAAATTTTATTTCTTGCATCAAACTAAGAATTCACAATCCACACTTCCACTTTTGGGCAACTAAAAAGAACAATCAATTTGTCTTATTTTGCAAAATAATTTACTTCATGCATACGTGCTCTTATTTCAGTTGACTAGGATTTCACATTCTAGTTTACTCAAACACATTGCTTTTGAAGTTAAAAACAACATCATGGTTGTTGGAGCAACATCTCCAAATAGATAAAACATCATTGCAATGACAAGTTAAAAAGAACAAGTGTATTTTGTGTTTGGCACACTTGTGCAAAAAGAGTTTGTCGAGTGCTCCTACTTCTAACACACACTATCCTCTCCCTTGGCTTTCGTGGTCCTAGGTGCAAGAGAAAAGTGTTAGTAACACTCAAGTTTTATCTTTTTAAGAGAGGCCTACCAAGAGACACATCACTCTTGGGAACGACATCGTACGGTAAATCCTTCGAGCCGCTATAGAAATCAGGTGAGAGGGAAAGCCGTAGCCTTGGGTATAGCTGTTCCTACAGTGTAACTTGCCGAAAGGACAAATGGGCCCCACCACAAGTTACAAGGCTCTTAAGTGAGTCACTGCAGAATGAACTTATGTCCAAAAACATTGAACATTACTAAACACCTTTAAGTAGTAGCCCACTCATTCTATTGATTGAGGATATTTGTGATACAATTCAGTGCAAGAGCATAGATGGTTTTGCTCCCAAGATACTCACCATACATATTTCCTTGAGTAGAAACATAGCTTTTTGAAAAGTCACTTGTGGCTTGATGAAAGTGATGACTCCCCCATCATATGGATCATCTATTTGTTATGCTCGTGCAAGACTTAGTATATCACATCCTTACCTGCCACGACGGGATTCATAAGGTATGTAGTACCAAAGTCGAAGAAATATCAAGATGTGGGTTGAATTTATCACAACTGGCCATTTGACCTTAGGGATAAAAAATATTTGAAGTGTTTTCATTTTTGAGTCAATACCAGTGCAAATTGAGTTGACTTCAGGCTTTGGAAACACACCTAAAAATACACTTAAAGGAAAAGGGTCATAAAAAGTCGAAGGATTGGGTTGATCTAGACCCATACTTATTTGTGCCTTTTGAGGCAACATTCTTGTGTTTGTGTGCTTGCTTTGTTTTCTTGTCAAAGAAAAATCAAAAATCAAATTCCTAGAACAAGTATTCATCCAACATAAAAATTTCCAAACACCAACAAAAGATCAAAAATAGAGAGCAACAATCAAAGTATCAAACTATATGACCATTCTTCACATCTTGAGAAAGAAGAATCTTCATCAAAACATCAATTGGAAGAAAAGACCATTGAGCTCAAAGACTCTTATCAAAAAGGGGAAATTCGTATATCTTAATAGACAAATCTTTGTCTCTCATAGAGCCTTCTTACGTCACATGCGTCTTTATCTTCGAGGGAAATCAAACGAATTTGATCCAGAGTCATTAAACTGCAGAGCTTTTACACAATATCGAGCTTTGAGTTATCACAAAAACAAAGGAGGCAAGATCAATCCCGACTTCTTTCCAGACATTTGCATCACATATAATGTAGCTCGGGAAGAACCACCAACTCCTGAAAGAGAAGAGGAAGAATTTGTCCCATATGTGACACAAAGCTTTTATTGAAGTTAAACATTTCATCCATTATCATATCCATATCTCATAAACTCCATTCCAACTCTCAAAATACCCAAAGGTTTTTGTCCTAAGTTCTATTCTAATATTGCTTGAATCAAACACAAAACATCACTTTTTAGAGTGTCTCTACATCTAGGATAAACTTGTCCTAAGAGATATTTCTACGTAGGTTAAAACTAGTCTACGAGTGAATTCTCTCATTACTAGGTAGTTGAGTCTGTAACACATCTCAGATTCCTCTAAACCTTATCACATCAAACCTTATCAAGAACAACAAGCAAAATCAAGAAGAAAACTTTGGTCACATCTACCTTTAAGTGCTAGAGATTCATATGCAACACACCACACCAACCATAAATCTCTCATTTCATCAACAACTCATCATCATTTTCACCCAACTTCAACAAAAACTTATAAACAAAATGGCCCATACCAGATCATGATCTAGACAATAAGAAATTGAAGAGGAAGAGGAAGAAAATATCAATGAGTTCCAAGAAGCCCTTGGAGGAAATGTAAATGATGAAAATCCAGGCACTCCTACTCCCGCGGCAATAGAAAGGGCGCAACACAAACCTCTCTTCAATAGAATTTTTGATGAGATACTCAAGAGTAATGTTGATGCTCACTTTTTAAGACTTGCTCAAGAAGGGGCTAAACTACCCTCTGACTTTGATGTTGCACAACTAAGACAAGCATCAGAATGCCAAAGTTGTAATGAGGATGAAAAAGGTCAAGAACACATTAGATACAACTTTCATCAAGGTAATCCCCCACCTCCTCCTCCTCCAAATGAAATAGAAATGTTGCGGCAATAAGTTGAGAATCTCTCCCAACAACTTCATAGTGGTGTGAAAACTAATCAGTTTTCACTTAATGACATTTGTCCCTATCCCTTTGATAGGAATCTTCATATGCCACCTTTTTCATGAGGGTTTGAAACACCCAAGTTTGAAAAGTATAGAGGAAAAGGAGATCCTCGTGATCATGTTAGAGAATTCCATTCAGCTTGCCTCAAAGTGGCATACGAGGATACATACCTAATGCACCTTTTTCCCCAAAGCTTGGGAGGAACAACCACATCATGGTTTTCCCGATTACCAGGTGGCATTAGGACATTTGAAGAGTTTGTCCAGAAATTCTTGGCACATTACTCACACAACATTGAATGTGATATCACCATGGCTGATCTATGTAACACTAAACAAAAACTGGGTGAGCTATTTTCAGTCTTTCTACAATGATGGCATCAAATGTCTAGCAAACATTCTCTTCAGTTACCTGAACAAGAACTAGTGGAAATATTTATTTCCAACTTAAATGACGAAATGAAATTTCACCTTGACGTAAAAGACATAGACTCTTTCAATGACATGATCACCAAAGGCTTAAAATGTGAGTGCGCTCTCAAAAAAAAAGGGCTTATCAAGATATATAATGAGCCAAAGGATGGCCCTCGCCCACACTTCAATAGTGACAAACCAAACTTCTGGAACAAAAACAAAAATGTCATCAATGATGGAGTTGTGGATGCAAGAACTATCAAAAGTGCACAACCTATAGTTCAATTTGCAAGACATAATCCCCCACCTAAGACTAACACAGTTGCTCCTCCAAATCAAGGCCGCATCACATCTCAGGATGAACCTAGGCGTCAACAAAAACCAAAGTGAACATACAATCCCTTAGGGGTACCCATTGAAACAGTGTTACGACAGTTGGTTTCTCAAAATATGGCAACCTTACCCAAAACATCAAATTATGAACCTCAAGTCAAACCTTCATGGTGGAGGGATACTGAACATTGCGATTTCCATCAAGGCAAAGGACATAAGACAAGCAATTGTCACAGATTGAAGGATCTTATTTAGGATCTTATTGATCGAGGTGAAATCAAAATCAAAGGACATGACCCAAAGACAACAAAAAATGATCATCTCATGTTTAAAAATCCACTTCCATCACAAGATCAAAGGGGTCCTTCAACTTCAGGGCAAAACACAGATGCCATGAATTATATGCAAGCCATGTATAATTACACTGTGAATCACCTATACGATGCCAGTGAAGAGATTGCAACTATAACCAACAAAAAAATTCCCAGCTCCACTTACAATGTTGTTACACGTTGCAACAAGATTACCATAAAAGCAGCTCCAAAAGGCACCCCATCTATCCCAAAGTAGTATAACCTTATGGAAGAGTTAGACAAAACACCCGCACTGATATCTATCTTAAAGCTATTGCGCCTATCTCCATCCCATAAAACAATCTTGGATCAAGCTCTCTAAGAGGCATCAGTCCCTGCAAACCCAAATACAGATCAGTTCCAAGCCATGGTTGGAAATCTAAGATCATCACCTTGTCTCACTTTCTTAGAAAGTGACAACTCCTCCTTCCAGCAACCTCATAACGCCTTACTCCATATTGAAGGGTTTATCAACCATCATAGGATCAAGCGAGTCTTGATCGATAATAGAGCAGGTCTGAATATCTGTACTCTAGAATTAGTCACAGCTTTGGGATATGCAATTGAATCAGTGGATCCTCGCAAGAAGATCACAATCAAAGCCTATGATGATGCAGAGTATTCATCCAAAGGTGCTATAGTGCTACCAATCCGAGTGGGCCTTGTGGTGAAACACATAACCTATCAAATTATGGACCTTCCTTTGTCATACAATTTATTGTTAGGAAGACCTTGGATACATGCCATGCAAGCCGTTCCATCCACCTACCATTAGTGTATCAAGTTCCTGCATAATGATGTAGAGATCACAATCCTGGGAGATGCAAACCCCTTTGCATATTGTCATAATATCAGTCATCAACCAGAGATTACTGTTCCTAACAATAGAGAAGCCATCTCCTCCACATCATACATAAGTCTAGCGTCTCTTGCCAGTTCAAACACCACTATACCCAAGCAAGAAAAGCTCAAGATGAAAATAGCAGAGGAAGGTCCTGGGGAATACAATTTGAGCCAACTCTTTTGTGTGGGACAAATGCCTACTTCTCCTAGAACACATGGCAAACCTAAATGGTTACTTCAAACGTCACTAGACAAGCCAACATGTCCTTTGATGCCATTCATCCTGGGAAAGAGTCAAGAAGAAGAAACAAGAGATGAGGAGTTAGTAGAATGGATCTATAAAGATCCCATCACCGTTGATATTCTGCAAGCTAAGCTTCCCACAGATCAGTATGGAAAAGGCCTTCTCATTATGCAAAGAATGGGATATGATGGTCAAAGTGCTTTAGGGCATTGTAAGCAAGGAAGACATGAACCGCTGTAGCCGGAATTAAAGCCCAAGGATAATACAGGACTAGGCTTTCAAAAGGAGATCTTTCCTAAGCTCAGATTCAAAGGAAAACTCAGCCAACCACTATATCAGCCTATTACAAAGAGGTCACCTTTGATTATAAAAGCAGCATCAAATTCCATGGCAACTGCCCCATTGAGGCTAAAAATCCTAACAAAACCATCTACAACACCATTCATCCCACCAATCAAACCAGTGATCCCATCAGCAGCAACAACAACATCAATAGCACCATTACCAGCAGCAACTGTATCAGAACCCACAACAATATCTATGACACCAGTAGTTCCAACAGAAGTAGCAGAGTCAACACTACCGATACTCCCCGTATCGGATTCATTTATCCCCATAATCCTTCCTACAACACCAATCATTTCATCTACAAAACTGGTCACACCTGCAATGTTTAACTCAAAGGACATCCCAGTATGGTATAGTAATCGGATACTGGAAAGTGACTCAGAGACCGACTCACATGAATGGGAATTTGATTCCATCTAGCTTAATACTTCGGATGAGGAAGACACATCACTACCTCCACCCCGCAAAGACATCCTTGTTTATGGAGAAGCACAAATAAAGACCTCTTGGGTTCCTAAACTGGAAACTTCTTCCATAGACCGTATGTCCCATCTTACACCTAATTTTGACAAGGAGAGTACCATCAACGACCTTCACCACAATGTCTTAACCCTCACTAAGATGTCTCACGAACTTAACCTAATCGATGAGGTAATGCCCATTATCCATCTTGAACTCATCAAATGAAACCAACCTAATCCCCCATGTCTTGACCTTTTCCAAAATGATGAGGTGATCATTGACTTTTTGGAACTACGGGATAACATACCAAGCGGGGATCATAAAGCCGGATTTTCCATTGAACTTAATAATGCAACATACTTTGGGGCAGATGCCAAACCTTTCAGCTACAAAAATATAACAATAAAACATGGATCTTCTAGTGAAAACCACACTGTGGCACTGTTTGATCCCACAAAAGTAAAAAGAAAGAGTGTATCTAATGGTGAAAACCTCTCTGAGGCGCCGAAGGATGAAAGGTTTGACATTCTCCCTTCTAGTACACAACAAGAATGATCAACAATTCTCATTGAGGAAACAAAAGAATACAATGTGGGGACTCCTGAAATGCCTCACCACATACATCTGGCATCTCTTTTAACTCCAGAGGAACAACTTAAGTTTGTAGAGTTCTTCCAGAAGCGTCAGATCAACTTTGCATGGTCATATACAGACATGCCTGGGCTTGATCCTAATTTAGTCATGCATCACCTCATCGTAGTAGAAGGAGCCAAACCTGTCAAGCAGAAGCTTCACAAGATGCATCCTCAGATTGCAGTACTAGTCAAAGCAGAACTTAAGAAACTCCTAGATGTTGGTTTCATTAGACCAATTGATTATGCAGATTGGATATCCAATATTATGCCTTTTGGCAAGCCAAATGGGGGCATCCGTATTTGTACTGACTTTAGAGATTTGAACAAGGAATGTCCTAAAGATGACTTCTCCCTACCAAACATGGACATAATAGTAGACCTAACAGCAGGACATGCCATGCTTTCACTCATGGATGGCTTTTCAAGATACAATCAAATAAAAATCGCACCAGAGGATCAACATAAGACAACCTTCACATGTCCATGGGGCACATACTGCTAGAATGTAATGCCTTTTGGTATCAAGAATGCAGGAGCGACCTATCAACGAGCAATGACCACCATCTTCCATGACATGATGCATACCATAATGGAAGATTATGTTGATGACTTACTAGCAAAATCACTCACAAGAGAAGGTCATCTAGACATATTGGAAAAAATCTTTGACAGATTGGAACAATATCATGTTCGGCTCAACCCAAAGAAATGTGTCTTTGGAGTAACCTCATGTAAAGTGGAAAATCGATCAAACCCTAGTTGCTCTCCCCTCTTCCAACTCCAAGGAGAGAGAAGGGAGGTTACTAGGGTTGACGGTTTTCACTTAGGGGAGACTTTACATTCAAAAGAGGGGTTGAAACCCACAAGATCCAATCCCACACAATGCAAGAAAGATTCGCTTATAAATTGAGATAGGGATATAGGATGAAGCTACGGACTTGGAATTAGAAGTAAAATGTTGATATGGTGCTGTCCTGCAAATTTGAGCAAAAGTTGACGGGACGATGGCGCCCGGCGTGGACACGGTCCTCCAAAAAATCCGTGAAACGAAGGGGGATCTGTTCGTCTCTGCACAAGGATTCCAGATCTTCAATTTCAGCCGCGTACCTGCAACCTACACACAGAAAAGTGAAGATGATTGGGGGGTTAGGGATTAGGGGTTTGCCTTTAGGTCAAACCCCGGTTTTGGAATTAACCAAGAAATGAGAAATGTTGTAAATGATTGTAATGTAAAACAAGTACTAATACCTTGTTGTAAGGATGTTTGTATCCTTATGTGCGAAGGTATAGATGTTGTTGTATGTTGTATGTTGTATGTTGTAGTATGTGATCTCCTCTTCAATGGTTGAATCCTTGTCTTGAATGCAACACTTAGCCTTGAATGGAGACTTAGAATGATCAATTACTTGAAAGAATGTTTGAATGCTTGAATGCTTGAATGCTTGAATGTTCGAATATCGCTTTCACCTTTTTCCCATCCATCCAAATGAGAGAGGAAAATGTCATTTATATACTTGTCAATTAGGGCTGATAGATTGATTTTCCCGACCTTAGGCCGACCAGGAAATGATATTTTCCATTTTGCAAACAAAAAGACCCGAAGTCCCATAGGAGACCGGGCCCAAAATAGGGCCAAGGACCAGGGCGCTGGGCGCTCTGGTCCCACCTCCCGAGACAGCAGGGTGCAAGGAGGGTTCAGGCAGGGTGCTGGAAAAATGCAGTTTTTGGTGTCGTGAGCAAGTTTCGGGGTCTCCATCCAGGTTCAGTGTTGCGTCGCCATCGTGAAGACCTAAATGCAGTCGAAATTGCAAGTGTCGCAATTTTTGGACGCTACATTTAGCCCCCACTTTAGCGGGAGTATAGGCGTACGCTCATACTTCCGGTAAAGTACAAGGAAACAACATTGAACGACTTTCACCACATCAAGGAGGCAAGATACACCAAGCCCCCAATGGACTAAGGATCTTACGACTTCGATTGACAAAGTAAAATGGAAGATCATGAGGGAGAACCATGACTGTCAGTAGGAAGGTTCCCTCACTATGAGTCATGCAAGAGAAATACCAAAAATTTTCAAGGCAAAGCTAAGTTCGCCAAGAAATTTTCAAGTATCCTGAAGGGATAGACGGGGTGTATGCCCTCCTATGTTAAAGTGATCGCACATGCCTCAACGGGGGTGATTGCTTTAACGTAGTGATACACATAAGAAATGAAAAGGGAAAGGAGCACGTTATCACAAAGATTTAGCGCCCAAGTGTGAGATAAACCCAAGGATAATAGATACAAAACACAAAGCACGAGGTGACTTCGCTTTCCTCGGGGTCAGTATGTTGTATGATAATTCATGTATATCATATGTATGTATGCATAATTGTTCTTCATTCCCCAATCAAGGAAGGTCACCTAGAAGAAGGGAACGCGTGTCTTTTGAGTCAACATGAGAGAGACCAAAAGAGATCTCAATGCTTTGCATCGTCCTCAAGTAGACAACACTAAGGACAACAAATAGAAGAATGAGAATAACATATAGAAGAAGTAACAAAAGAGAGGAGTAGAGAATCTGCTATGCTAATGTAACTAGTCTAGCACGTTATCTACCCCCCGATCTTGCTGATCAATGTTTCGGGAAGGCAGGGAACACGCTAGAGGAGGAACATCCAACACAGCAGATGGAGCTATCAAAAGATCCAAACAAGGGCTATGTTCATGTTCCGAGCCACGTTGTTCTTGTCTAGGAGCTAGGATAAGTGCTTTAGAAAATTCGTTAGATAAATGGTTATCAATATCAACAAGTTCATATTCACTATCAGAAGCAAGAGGAGTAACATGTTCATCATGAATAACATTTTCATCTATATCATCATCAAGATTTATAAAAAATAGGGTCTTTAACTCGTACAGGATCAAGACCATCATGCATCTTATGTTTAGGAGATTTTGGAGAAAATGGAATAATGCTTGTTGAAGGTGTTTTTGGAGATTGCAAAGTTTGAGAAGCAGCTGCTTGGGCCCTAAGACGACGCTTTCGTCGGCGTTCACGTGCAGAACGATTTCGTCTAGTCTTAGTAGGGAGTGAAGAAGATTGAGGAGGAGGAATGTTCTCATCCTTATCACTTGGGTGTTTAGGTTGTGGTCTCTTAGACTGGATAATAGGAGAAGAGGAAGGTCTCTTCTCTCTATAAAAGGAAGGAAGAGGAACTGCTCCATATAAAGGAGGAATTTTTGGTTTAGGAAGAAGACCAAGTCCATCATGACGAGGAGGTATAGGTCTACTTTTAGAAGGTTTATTAGGCATAGACATAGTCACATCCATAGGGATGGGTTGGGAATCTTCTTGAGGAAAGACATTAGTTTTATCTTTCAAAGGAAGAACTTCCTTCTCAAGAATGATAGGAATATCAAGTTTAGGTGTTCTAGGTTCACTTAGAGATAGAATCATATCTGTTTTCCACTTTTGATAAGATTTGAAAAGATGATCACTTCGCGGAGGAAGAGATTGGAATTGTTTAGGCCAAAAATAATCAATAGGAACGCTAGAAGTTCTTTCAGCTGGTTTAAAGAGACTATGATTGACAGTAACAATTTCACCATTATGGGAAAATTTCAAACATTTATGAATAGGAGAAGCAATAGCTTTCATGGAAGATAGCCAAGGATAGCCAAGCTTCACACAAAATTGTTTGGATGAAGGAATAATAGCAAAGTTCACATCAAGGGATTTGTTATGGACCTCAATAGGTAATGTAATAGAACCAATTGCAGGAGAAGAAAATGCATCAAATAATTTCACAACCACATCTGTTTTGTCATAGATCACTTGATTCAATCGCAAAGTAAAAAGAAATTCTTCAGTAATAATATTAACCATGCACGAAGGATCAATAAGCACTCCACGGCAAGGTGTATTCTTGACTTTTGCAACTATGTATAAAGGACCATCGGGTGCCCTGATAGTTTCATTAGAATCAAATGTGATGGAAGGTTCTTTAGGGTTTTCTTGCTACTCTACAAAGTTAATCACATTCGGAGTCATAGACACAAGACCATCAGATGAGAGAGAGGAATCATTAGTCTCAATCGCATTAGAGGTATGGGAAGGTAATGGATCAGTAAAAATCTGAAGATTTTGGTTAGGAGGAGCTACAGATGTATTGCCTTTATCATTCACTCCAAAAACAGAAATAGTATTATTATCAATCAAATCTTGAATTTTACCCTTTAAAGAAAAACATTTTTCAGTATCATGCCCAGGTTGACGATGAAATTGACAAAAAGATTTGTTATCAAAATAAGGTGAATTTATCTTTGTAGGATCAATTTGCCTTACAGGAGGAAGAGTAAGCACATTTTGTTCCAATAACTTATTCATAATACTATGCAATGATTCATTCAAAGGAGTATACTTTCTTTCTTTCTTAAAAAACTTAGAAATAGGAGGCACACCTGATGCTGTATTCACATTGTTGTTGATGATGTTTTCATTGAATTTGATAGAATCTCTGTTCGGTTTAAAATTTCCAAATGGTTGTTGACTGCTATCACCCTTATCACTCGGAGCCATAGGATGTGATTGTTCCATTTGACTCACAGTCAGTTGATAATTGTGAAGAGTTGCGCACAACTGTTGGAAAGAAGTAAACTCAGAAAATAGAAGTTTGTCTTGAATATCTTTTTGTAAATTAGAAATAAAGATTCTTTGAATATCATTGTCAGGCACTAGAAAAGAAATTTGAGCATACAAATACTTATATCTACCAATGAAATCAGTCACTTTTTCTTTAACACCTTGTTTACAATGCATTAAATCAATCAAAGTAACTTTAGGACTTATATTGTTTTGAAATTGTTGAATGAAAGCATTTGCAAGTTGTTCGAAAGAAGTAATAGAATAAGAAGGCAACGAGCAATACCATTGTAGGGCTTTGTCTCTTAATGTTCTAGTAAACAATTTCGCAAGCAACCTTTGGTCATAAGCAAAATCGGTACATATTGTTTGAAAAGTTTTAACATGTGTTAGAGGATCACCTTTACCATTATAAAGTTCCAAATGCGGGATTTCAACATGTTTAGGGGGAATAGGTCGAACAATGTCAAGAGAAAGTGGGCTCACAACATCAAATGTGGGCACACTAAACTTAGATTGATTCATAGAGGCAATTTGTTGCTATAAAGAAGAGATAGTTTGTGCAAGATTGTTAATGGTCGCTTCAGTTGAAGAATTCATATTAGATGTGTTAGATTGAGATGGAGGTGTTATGTTATTGAAAGAAGGTAAAGAGTAAGGTGGCGGGACACTATGATAGTTAGTCATAGGAGAGGATTGGACAAGAGGAACACTACAAGGAGGAATGGAATGGTTGAATGAATTGCCCCCTTGCGTCATGTTCATTTGTGGAGATGTAATAGGAACACTCATTGAAGGAATGAATGAAGAAGTCGGATTAAATGAAGGAAGAGGGTTAATTGAAGAAGAAGGATTGCCCCCATGACTGATGATCATAGGAGGAATGTCTTGTATTGAAGTAGCCATTATGTTTGATGTAAAGGTAGGTATGCTAGCAATAGAAGTTGTCAAAGGAATAGAATGATTGACTTGAGTGGGAGGTTGTGTATAGCCTAAATTTTCAGCACAACTCTTTATATAAATCACATTCGAATCCACAATGTGTGCAATACCACGCAAAATATCAATTCCATTCTTATCACTTTGAAGCATATGTTTTAGACCCTCAATTAAAGGAAGAGCTTGACTATCAGGGTATTCCTGAGACATCCATTGTCGAAAATCGTCAAATTGGTTATCCAATTTCGCAAGTTGTTCTACAGAAACCTCATGGAGAGCTTCTTCATCATTAAGCGGATTAGAGGAATTACCCATGTCCTCGTTAAAAAGGCTATTCAAATTAGGTTCCATCTCCTCAGTAATTAAACCTTGGAAAGACTTAATTCTATGGCTTCGTCTAACGGGAATGGTGTAAGTAGGGCTTATTGTTGTAAAACTCATGCACTAGAAAGGGAGAGAAGATTTTGAATTTAGAGGTAGCAAATTTCAGTAAAATCAGCCAATCTCCTAGATTTAAGCTGTTAAATGCAATCACGACAATCTCCCGAAATTTCAGAAAAAATGTCAGGGACCGTGGCGCTCGGAGTGCACACGGTCCTCGCAACTTTTTTCGAAATTTGCAGGGATGAAAGTTATGATGATTTTAAAGCTAATTTGAAAAAATTGAGTGATTTTACGATCTGTAGATAGGCCAAATTAAAGTTGCAATCTCAAAATTGAACCCTACCAAGATTGTCGAAAAATGCAAAATTTGAATTTTGAAAAAGAGAGGGAAACTGAAATTTTGAATTTTATGATTTTAGAGGGAATGTTAAGAGCAATGCAAGTTTTGAAATTTAAAAGTTGACTCAATTTCATGCAAAATTCAATTTTGAAAGCGGAAATCAAAGTTGTTGTAATTAAGCACTTAATTTCAAAAGTCACAAATTGCAAGAATTTTGAATAAAGCACTGAAATTTCGAATGAATGCAAACACACTTCTCAGATTTAGGACAGTAAGAAACACAATTTTGACACAAAATTTCAATTTCAACAATTTTTGAATGATTATAAGCCCTAAACCAAGCAATCACAAGACCAACTTTGACTGTAATTTTGAAAGTGTTAGATTTGATAAAATCAGCCAAAATTCTGGATTTTAGCAGGAAAATACAGTAAGATCTTGCTCCCGAAATTTCGGAAAAAATGTCGGGGACGATGGCGCTCGGAGTGCACACGGTCCTCGCAACTTTTTTCCAAATTTTCAGGGATGAAAGATTTTATGATTTTATTGCGGAATCCAAAGTTACAGCCAATTTGGAGATGTTTTGATTAGTGAAATTGTCGGACAAAGGTTGAATCAAGAGGGTTTCAAAAATTAGGGTTTTGACACTTAACCACTTAATTTTCATAATTAAAGCACAAATATGAATTGATAATTTGTAATAGAAGGGTAGATCTGAAACAAGCATTAACAATTAAACATTTCGCAAGCTCAATTACTAAAAAGAAAATTTAGGGTTTTTATGCAATCAACCTCTAAAATTTGCAAAAGATCAAACACAGAAATGTAATCAAGGAGTCCAATTTTCAGATCTAACCATAAATAATCAAAAAGGATGTTCACGTCGGGTTCACCAAAATGTAAAGCGGAAAATCAATCGAACCCTAGTTGCTCTCCCCTCTTCCAACTCCAAGGAGAGAGAAGGGAGGGTACTAGGGTTGACGGTTTTCACTTAGGGGAGACTTTACATTCAAAAGAGGGGTTGAAACCCACAAGATCCAATCCCACACAATGCAAGATTGGATTCTCAATGAGTTTCAAGGGTTAAGACAGCAAGGCTACCCTCTTTTGTAAAGAATGTGCATAGAATGATTAAGCTAGGAATGCATGAAAAGTGAGAAAGATTCGCTTATAAACTGAGATAGGGATATAGGATGAAGCTGTGGACCTGGAATTAGCAGTAAAATGTCGATACGGCGCTGTCCTACAAATTTGAGAAAAAGTTGAAGGGACGATGGCGCCCGGCGTGCACACGGTCCTCCGAAAAATCCACGAAACGAAGGGGGATCTGTTCGTCTCTGCACAAGGATTCCAGATCTTCAATTTCAGCCGCGTACCTGCAACCTACACATAGAAAAGCGAAGACGATTGGGGGGTTAGGGATTAGGGGTTTGCCTTTAGGTCAAACCCCGGTTTTGGAATTAACCAAGAAATGAGAAATGCTGTAAATGATTGTAATGTAAAACAAGTACTAATACCTTGTTGTAAGGATGTTTGTATCCTTATGTGCGAAGGTATAGATGTTGTTGTATGTTGTAGTATGTGATCTCCTCTTCAATGGTTGAATCCTTGTCTTGAATGCAACACTTAGCCTTGAATGGAGACTTAGAATGATCAATTACTTGAAAGAATGTTTGAATGCTTGAATGCTTGAATGCTTGAATGTTCGAATATCGCTTTCACCTTTTTCCCATCCATCCAAATGAGAGAGGAAAATTTCATTTATATACTTGTCAATTAGGGCTGATAGACTGATTTTCCCGACCTTAGGCCGACTAGGAAATGATATTTTCTATTTTGCAAACAAAAAGACCCGAAGTCCCATAGGAGACTGGGCCCAAAATAGGGCCAGGGACCAGGGTGCTGGGCACCCTGGTCCTGAAGGACCAGGGCACTGGGCGCTCTGGTCCCACCTCCCGGGACAGCAGGGTGCAAGGAGGGTTCAGGCAGGGTGCTGGAAAAATGCAGTTTTTGGTGTCGTGAGCAAGTTTCGGGGTCTCCATCCAGGTTCAGTGTTGCGTCGCTATCGTGAAGACCCAAATGCAGTCGAAATTGCAAGTGTCACAATTTTAGGACGCTACACCTCAGGGAAGCTTCTAGGATACATTGTCTCAAGCAAAGGCATTGAAGTCAATCCAGCAAAGGTCAAAGCAATCATGGACATGCCACCTCTAAAGAACATCAGCCAACTAAGGACACTACAAGGGTAGCTTCAATCTATCTGAAGATTTATTGCACAACTGGCAGATAAGTGTCACCCCTTTACACACTTGCTACATAAGAACATCCATTTTCAATGGGATGCTAGATGCCAGCAAGCATTCCAGATGCTTAAGAATTATCTCATGAATACACCATTGTTGATTCCACCAGATCCAAGTAGGCCTCCGTTGCTCTGTATATCAGCAACTAATACAACTTTGGGAGTACTATTGGCACAACACAATACAGAAGGGAAAGAGTGTGTTGTTTACTACATCTCTCGTACACTGGTTGGCTATGAACTCAATTACACCACTATTGAGCGAGCTTGCCTAGCAGTAATCTTGGTAGCCACTAAATTGAGGCACTATCTGTTAACACACAAAGTACAACTCATCGCAAAGATTGATCCACTCAAATACTTAACAAAGCAGCATTGACAAGCCGCTTGGCCAAATGGGTGATGATTCTAAGTGAATTTGACATCGAGTATGTGGATCGTAAGGCTATTAAGGGTCAAGTTATTGTAGATCAGTTGGCCGATGCTCCCCTCATAGGTGATCATCCCCTCATTTCCAATTTTCTAGATGAAGAGATATTCATGATCACGACATCACAACCATGAAAACTATACTTTGATGGTTCATACACTAGGCATGGCTCGGGGGCAGGCATTCTATTTATCACACCTCAAGGTGACAACATCCCGAAATCTTATAGACTCACATTTCCATGCACCAACAACATATCAGAGTATGAGGTCTTGATCATAGGACTCGGGCTAGCCACACAATGGAAATTACAAGAACTACAAGTATATGGCGACTCCCAACTGGTCATTTGACAAGCAACTGATGAATATCAGGTTGAAGATGACAAACTCATGCCATACAAACAAATGGTGGACAAATTAAAGACATCATTTACTACTATCACCTTTGAACAGATACCAAGAGATCAGAATTGAGCTCATGACGCTATGGCTACCATTGCATCTCTCCTAGATCTTCCACAATATTCAACACACTACGAGTTCTTGGTAGAACAACTTTGGATCCCCGCTTATGATATCCCCGAATCCAAGATGATATGTCGCCTTATCGGTTCTGAATCCCCATGGTATGGTGAGTTCTATACCTACCTCCATGATCACACACTTCCTCCTAACCAATCGAATAACCACCATAAAACCTTCATTTGCCAAACCACTCGATATACCATTATTGCTGAAACCCTCTACCGACGCAATCTTGATGGTACTCTCCTTCGATGTCTAGAATAGGATGAGATAACAAATACCTTGGAAGAAGTACATGAAGGAATTTGTGGAACTCATGCAAGTGGCCCGTCACTAGCCAAGAAGATCATACGAGTTGGATACTATTGGCCATCCATGGAAAAAGACTCCTACTACTTTTTCAGAAAGTGCAAGAAATGCCAAGTTCATGGAGACTTGATACATGCACCAGCACAGGAACTGCAACCAATCACAACACCATGGCCTTTTTGTCAATGGGGACTTGACCTTGTGGGTAAAATCTATCCATCTTCATCCAACGGCCACAAGTTCATTATTACCGCCACCGAATACTTCACAAAGTGGATCGAAGCTGTTCCACTTACCCAAGTCATCAGCAAGCAGATTGCCTCATTCATCCTTAATTACATCATCTGCCAAAATGGTGTGCCCATCTCCATCATCACATATAATAGTCTTCCTTTAAAAAATCAGGATGTCCGTGAGCTCTGTGAGAAGTTTCACATCCAACACCGCTTTTCTACTCCCTATTACCCACAAGGCAATGGTCAGGCCGAAGCATCAAACAAGAACATATTGAGAATCCTCAAGAAGATAGTCAATGATGCCAGTCATGATTGGCATGTTCAATTGAATCCAGCACTATGGGCATATCGAACTAGCATTCGAACCCCTACGGGTACAACTCCCTACTCACTAGTCTATGGTGCAGAAGCTATCTTACCTATTGAGGTCGAGATACCATCACTACGGGTTTCCTTGCACAATCTCATTGATGATGAAGCATATAGAGTATCACATCTTCAGGACTTAGAGCTACTTGATGAGAAGCAACAAGTTGCATACAATCACCTCAAAGCCTATCAGCAACGCATGAGCAGAAGCTACAATCACCGAGTTAGACCTCGTACATTTGAAGTAGGTGATCTTGTTCTTTGAGAGAATCCTCATAACCAACCAAACACAGAACATCAAGGAAAGTTTGAATCAAACTGATTGGGTCCACATGTTATTACTGCTGTATTTGGGTCTGGGGCATATCAGTTGGCTACTTCAGAAGGAGAACTACTAGCAGATCTGATCAACAACATGCACCTCAAACGGTTTTATACATAAGATGCATAGAGCATCAGGCTCCCATACATATTGGAAAAACACCAAAAAAATTTAGATAAATGACTTGAAGAAAATACAAAAACATCAAAATAGTAAAGAAAAAAATCATACATCCAAACGGTGAACAACCACTCCCTTGGCACCTTGGGTAAGTACGATGGTGAAAACTTGGCAAACAGGTGCCACTCGTGAAGGCTATGGCTCCATTATCTTTCAAGTTTGTTGCGATCACATTCATTACATTCACTCATCCATCCATCCACACCATGGCTTGTTATTGATCTGCAATCAAGAAAGTACTTCATGCGTCTTGTATCCCACTTTTTCATAGTCATGTCTAAAACTAGGGGCAAAGCCCTTAACCTATTTGATGGAAGCAGATTCTACATTATTTTTGTGATTCATTGAGTTCTTCATTCAGAACTATCTCACAAAATCCAAAAACATTGGAAAAATATCTCACAAAATCCAAAAACATTCAAAACTATCTCAAAAAATATCAAAAACATTGGAAAACTATCTCACACAATCCAAAAACATTAGAAAACATCAAACAAACAAAAACATGGCAACACCTTGTACATACATTTTTCAAAGCAGATAACACGCAAACATTGTGACATACTCCAAACAATGACCACTTATCAAATCGACCAAACAATCAACATCAACACACAAACTGTCTTCAACAAGGATGTATCCTTCCTTACCAAAACCAAGACAAGATGACGTTTTCTTTGACAAGAAAATTTTGTTAAAAGCTATCAAATACTTGGTTGATTTGTGGGTTATTTATTCATATCAGGTTTCTACAACATTGTTTGTGTATCTTCTGTGAATTATTTTGATGAAGTTCTGGGGCATATACTAATGGTGTCTACGTGGGAAGTTCACTAAGCTACGTGATCTTATGCGAAACAGTCATAGATCATTACGGCTTGCTGACTACAATGTATACCTCGACCATATGAGCATAAACCATTATTGAGGATCCACATTCTTTATTCATTACATATATTGTTTACTTCCAGGTACAATGTTTTTTCTTTGGTTCCTACTACCTCGTCCAAACTGGATAAATGTTTTTATCTCTTATTACGGTATGAACTTGTCTCAGGATATGATCGACAAAAGATCAAGGAGGACGTTCCAAGTCATGCATGAAAGGAGATGATCCTTGTTTGTTCTGCAAGCAATACTCAGGTCAACTTGACCCATTATATCAAGTTGTTTGTATTAACTTGCTATATCAAAATCCATGTAAGGAATACTCAGGTCATCTTGAATCATTATGTCAAGTTGCTTGTATTTTCTTACAACATTTTAAAAGCTCGATGATGAAAAATAAAGCATTATGGATCATCATTTAATCTCATTTGTTTATATTGCATTCCATTGCATACCGTCCATCCATTTACTCATTCATTATTCATATACATGATTTTGCATGCACGTGTGAACAAAGTTAAATGTGAGTAGTTGTGCGAAAATTGAGCTGGTTTTGGATACAACCACGACAGAGTACTCTGATACATCATCAAGTGCATCATGCAAAGTCTCAAAACAACCTTGCATTCATCTATCATCATCCCATCATCATTTCATTACATTTTAGTCGCATTTGCATTATTCTTTAGCCATTCATTAGCATGCATTTCATATCATTTAGTTGCACTTACCCCATATAGTTCATTCTCATTTTACTTGCATTAGTATCATTATATCCTTTCATTATTACCCTCATGACATTTAGATTCACTTACATAAATAATTGTCCTTATTTGTATTTCCTACCATGATTACTCATTACTATACATTCATTTAACATTAGTTAGTGATCATCATTTATCATCATTTCAACACTTATGTATCATACATTTGTTTAGGTTTCCATAGTTGCATACATTCATTTGTCTATTCATGAGTTAAAGTGCATTCTTTCATCCATTTTAGTATATTCTTATACTCATTTTATCTCACTTAGGATTCATTAAATTGCATTCATTATCCCTCTTAATTGCATTAAGGTGTAGTTATTCATTAAACATGAGTTGCATTATAATCACATTATGATTTTACTTCCTCATATTTTGACATTTAGAAATCATCATTTAAACATTTGTACTCTACATTTGTTTATCCACATATACATTCATTTTAAAAAAAAACCCATCTAGATGCATATTCATAAATAAATCATTCATTCAAAAACATTACATTAACATCATTGCATATCATTATCCCATCATTTTATTGATATAAAGAACAAACTACTATCTATACCATCATAAATCATCATTTTATTATTCATACATAAACATCATGGCATTGCATACATCCAAGATTCTATCCCAAAACATCAAATGCACACATATATCAACCTGCATCCACATGTTAGCATCCAACATCATACAACATGCATATAGACATCATGTAAGAATAAATCATCATAAAACATGCATATAGGAATCATCCCATAAACACATACATATCACAAAATACAAGTATCCATCTAAGCATAACTCATAAAATCACCATCAAGCATAAACTCCATACATATCAAAATGCATATCATCAGAAAAATATGGGATCTCCTCATATATATCATCTCATGTATCAGAGTACAATGAAGTCCACAAAATCGGCTACCAAGAGCCATCCAAGACATAGTCCAAAATGACAATATAAATACATGCATGCAAAATTCTCTCTTAGATGCCACTCTGACTAGATGCTGCACCACCATCACCGCCTGCTCCCCCACTAGTCCCTACACCACCCGATCTATCTCTCCGTGGAGGACCCATCAAACCCCCACTAGCTCCTGCATCGCCTGATCTATCTCTCTGTAGAGGGCCCATCATTCCCCCACTACTCTGCATCCTCTGAGACCGCTCTGATCTGGCCTACCGCATCTGTGAATAGCTCAATGCTCACTGACTAGATGGCACCACTTGCTCATATAACCCCCACCAATACTCTATCTTAGCCTGTGCTCACTGGATCTCCCTCATCACCTCCTCAGTAGGACCCTGTGCTTCTACTCCCACCCAGACTCTCTCTTATAGCTCTGCAAATATCTCCACCACATCATCCCTCTCCCACAACACTACAGTTAGCTCTAACTCTTGTGCAAACAACTGCACATCTCTAGCTACAATCTTCGCCTCCAGATCCTCCACCTGTGTCTCAGGTGCTGTAAGTTGAGTCTACAAATGTAATATCATATGATCTCGAAGATCTCCAGTGGCTCCCTCCCCTATATCCATAGGTGCCTCGCCTGTAGCTCCCTCTCCAGTGGCTCCCTCCCCTCTATCCATCAATACCTCCCTCTCTCCCATACCTCTCCCACCCAATCTAACTCCTCCCTACATCAGAGGTCCCTATGATATCGGCAATGGCAAACTACCTCTCCCTCTCCACTGAACTTGACCACCATCGACACCTCCACCTCCAAATGCACCACCTCCACCACTACCACCTCCACCACCTCCACCATCCCCCCTCCTCCTCCTCCATCACCACCATCCCCTCTCCCTCATCCATCTACTATAGGTCCTTGACCTTCTCTCCTCCTCCATCTCCATCCCCTATCCTCCTCAAAATTGAGAATCAGCTCTGCCTGATCTGATATCCGAGGAATCGGATGTGCCGCCATATACTGGGTATACTCCTCCGACACCCCTGCATCTACCATCCTCGGCCGTATATCCCATGGTCTCGCCTGTAATACTGACCCCCATGAGTACCTCTCTTAGACCACCCTGGCATACTCTCCTGATCCCCTAGGCAATCCCCGCCGCCATCCAAACTGTCTCAAAACTTTGCCAGACAACTGTCTCTCCACATGGTACATTGTCCTCCCAATGAGGAATTGGGTCATGAACACATATGGCAACACCTCTGCATCCTCCTCCCAAGGCTCACACTCAATATATGGTCTCCAGATCACTGCATCCAGATCATCCAGTGCCCACCGCCACCACTCTAACTTCCCCAGGTGGGGTTGACTCATCATACCGCTATACATATATACATATGGCTGGTCGACTGCCCAAAATCTTAGACTAATTGGTAGGTGCTCCCACACCCAAATATGCAGCAACGTGACTCCCACTACCAAAGAGCCCCTCCCTCGGTATACTACCTCATGAAGCTCTTGATATAAGTGCACCAGCACACACGGTCCCCATGCAAAATGGGTCCCCTCTGTCATCATCTGCTCAATCACCTGACCCCAACCAACAACAAGTCCATGTGATCGATGATCTGGGCACAATAGTCCCCCCACAATCCCTGATAGCACTGCAGGTAATGGCTTGTATAAAGTAGCTATATCCTCCTAGGCTATCGAACCATCATCAATAAAGACATCCTCATTAAAAAATCTCTACACCACTAGGGTCCCCCACGCTCTGTCATACGTCACCAGCTCACCTCGAATGGGAATATGCAGGATGCGCCATACATCCTCTAGTGTCACAGTCATTTCCCCCTGCGCCAAGTGAAACGTGCATGTCTCACTATGCCAGCGCTCTGCCAATGTTGTAATCAAACCGTGATTCATCTGAATCACGGGCATATACATCATATCATACAGGCCAGTCGCTGCAATATAATCCACCTCAACCTCTATCAATCGATCGTGCAGCCTCTATGTGGCAGGATACATCTCACGAAACTGTAAGATGCGAAGATCCTCCTACACAAGTGCATCAACCATCATCATCAGTCGTTTTGTTTCAAAATTTCTTAAGTTTAAACCTAGACTATGAACAAATACTTTGATCAAGTATCTTCGGGTCTCAACAGGTAAGAAATCATGGCACACCTAGACTTCAACAAACATTTATCCTAATGACCTAAGTCTCATAAGGGCTGCTATGGTTCAAAACAACTCTCACCTCACATCTCCATACATCCATCATTGGCATCCAGAGATTATTGTTCAATCACACTGGGGCATCTATTTTTTTCTGCACAAAAGCGCTATCTTGCAAACAAAAGCGCTATCTCCTAACAATAGCGCTAATACCCTAACAAAAGTGCTTAATCAACTATTCAAAAGTGCTCAAACAACAAAAGCGCTACATTAGCTATGCAATAGCGCTACTTAAACAACAATAGCGCTCAATCAACTAACGCTGAACAACCAATAGAGCTCAAACAAGTATGCAATAGCACTAATTTTCATCGAAGCGCTAAAACGACTACACAATAGCGCCATTGCGGCACAATAGCGTTAATTCAATTGACAAAAGCGCCAAAACAAAGTTCTAGCACTATTGTCTCGACTCAACTTGGACCTAGCTAAAAACACATTAAAAATGTATAAAATTCAAAAATTCAAATTCAGATACCACTGGTCCATAGTCATTTGGCCGCTGGAATCGACAGACTCGCTCTAATCGATGCTTTGCTATGGGAACCAGCATCCTGACTGCTTCTTGCTCTTTCACAAAGTCACTATCAGAGCTAAAATTTCACTATGATCGTGAATACAAATGAGTCTGTTTTCACCCCTTTCTCCCCATATAAACCCTTCGCCGTACCCCTAATTTTTTCCTCGCTCACCGTCGTGGTCCCCGTGAACTTCCCGAGCCTCCCATTTCTCCATTCTATCTCTGATTTCTTCTATTTTTCACCAACATTGCTATATTCTTCTCTTCTATCACCCTGCCAATTTTCATTCTTTTTCGAGAAATCGCCCGATTTCTCAAATTTTTTTGGCTCATTTCTCGAGGGGCCATACCACCCATTAAATTAACATTTTATGGGGCATTTTTTCACACCTATTTTTCTTTCTTTGAAACGACGCGATAAACTACATCGTCTCAAAGAGGGGCAAATGTAGTCACATAAATCTGTCCAATTTAATTAAATGAATATTTTCTTTTTATTTGATTAAAAACCCACTAGCCATCAATTAATTAAATTAATATTTAATTAACTCATCTTTAAACATTCTCTTATTAATTAAATAAATAAATTTATTAAACCATATTCACAATCAATTAAATGAATAAATTCTATTTATTCAATTTAATCCTCTTTCCTCTTTTAAATAAATTAAATAAAATATTTATTTAAATCATAAATCCCCCCCCATCCCCCCACTTGCATTTTCCTACAAATGCAAGTTGCAACCACAAATTGAAATAAATTAATTTTATTTTAATTAAAATCCTATTTTCTCTCACCCACCAAACCCACTTGCAATCCTAACCCCCTTCTAGATTCTTCTAAACCCTTCCTAATTAACCTAATCCATCCCCTAATTATTGTCACATTCCTAAGCAACTTGGAGTCACTTCTCAAAGCCCTCAAAGTCTTTGAAAATCATTCAAGGCTTGATGTGGTCAACAAGCTAACCTCTAAAGTCTTCCAAAACCACTAATGGCTCTTACATGACCGTTAATGGCTCTTACATAACCATTTATGGTTAATTCAACTTGCACTCATGTGTCTCCTCAAGCATTTATTGCTTTGACCATGGTTATCCCTTTTGCCTTTTTATAGGACTTTATCTATTGGATAAAAGCTTTATTCTTTGAATAAAGAATTTATTCATTCAACCTAACCTTGACCTTAACTCCCAAATTAACTCTTAGGTCATGTCAAGCATTTAATGCTTATTACCTCTCCTCTCAACCTATCTGATATAGACACTTATCATCCTGGGATTGGGTTGAAAGTCCTCACATGGATTGAATATCATTCAATCCTGACCCTTGTTGAGATTACTCAATCTCAACCATCCATTGCTCCATTTTTCCTATAAATAGAGCCAATTTCTTCATAATCCAGATCCTGAAAACTTGTATGCATCTAAGTTATAGAGAATTTTAGAGAGCATTTAGCATAAATCACTAATATCTTATTATTTTGGCCTAAAATAAATCATTTTAGCATCATAGTATCTAATATTAGCTTTTATTCACATTTGCATAGCATTTTAGAGTAAACATTTCAATCTTGAACCTCCATAAGCATCCATAGTGCAAAAAGATGCTGAGAGCTACACTAGTTTGGAACTTGGAGAGGAGAGGAACAAAGGAGAAGGAGTTAAGAATATGTTAGAAGGCATTTGGAGATGCCTTGTGATATTTGTTTCTATGGTTAAATATTCTAGCATGTTTTTAGTGTCTCTTTTGATATGCCTGCTTAGATTAGTTTTTGGTTGATTAACACTAACAATTTGTTGTTTTTTTGTGTGTTATACGACCACATGCTTTACTCTAATACTTGTCCATTTTGTAGAGCATCACATAGTAATCAAAACAGTGACTATCATCACCATTATGAGCAGTTTTGATGCTTAACAGTGATAAAGCATAGACAAAATAGCAGTCTAGTATGTGACAGTTATCTCCTTATATTAAGGATGGTGCATCTAATGAGCTTAATGAGCAACCAAGGACAACATTGAGGAGAAGGTACAAGTATCATATACAACATCTATAGAGTTAATCAAAGTAATGATTATTCATTAAAAATAATGACAAAGTGAAATATCAATCTTATGGGCAACACTATCTAAGAATGTATTCACAGGCTCCAGCCAGGGTTTCAGTCATGACAAGATTACATAGGAGGAATGATACAAAATACCGTAGAGTTGTTACACATAGTTATCAAAAAAGACATTGGATCTCAACTCATCTGACAAAGAATACAAGTTCTATGAGAAAAGAATCAGTTCAAGGAACATAAGGATGAAAAAATACAACCATTGTCCTAACAGTATTCACAAGTCTGAAATATTTTGGCAATGAACAAAATACAATTGGCATAAGCAAAGCCCTAGTTTTCAAATAGAGGAGAATAATCTTGAGCCAATAGACTTTTTTTAGGTATAAACACAATGATATTATTCACTATCCAAGGAGGAGATTCTATCAAGTTTGTAGTCATATACCATGCAGAGACAGTAAATGGAGACAAATACAGTATCAAAAGAGCAAGTTTATAGTCATTAAATCGTGAAGTCTCCAAAAGAGTAGCACCAATAAATAAACATAGTCACTCAACTCTTTATGCAGTCAAAATGATAGTTATCAAGAATAATATGTTTTAAGAGCAGTAGCTAGTGAGCATGTAAAGATTGTTATCATTGATTATAGCTAAAACCCTAACATTTTCATGCACTATAAACATAGAGACGTGAAGCCACAATCCAAGTTAATGTACCCACAAAGAATACATGAAGAAAGGGATTTCACATAAACCCTAATATGTGCAAAGGAAAGGATTTTCTGTGCCTTTTTTTCCAAAAGAGACAGTTAAATCTACATGAAGGAGGAAAGAATGTTGCATGCCACGCTTAAATAAAATCTCCAAGTCCGAGTTCAAGTCATCCAAAAAGCTCCAGTTTGAGTAAACAAAGATAGAATGCATGGAATGACAGAGTGCATGTCACCACAAAGTCTCCTCCCAGAGGATGTGAAAAATGTGCTAAAGTTAGGGTTTACAATTTCTTTTTGTCTGCATGCCCTTGAGTTAGGGTTTTCTTTTATTTTGTTTTAAAGAAACAAATAAATAAAGCATGTAAAATGAGCTGAGGTCTTGACTTTTAAGTCATGCACCTAGGCTTATTGTATATGCCCACATATAATAGGGCATTTCTTCATTATTATATTTAATATATTAATAATGATTTAAAAAAAAAGAAATAACTTATAAACCATTATTAATATAATAAATATAATAATAATTTTATTTTATTTTACTTGCAAATAGAAGTATGAATAAAAGAACAATATAAAGATTATTTTAATGTTTATTTTAATACTTCTATTTTTATAAATAAAATAATTGATATGGTAATTATGCATGGGAGATTATTTTTTCTATCTTTAGCATGCATTCATGATCAACAAAATTATAAAATAAATATTAAGGTAGATGGGTTATAAATCTCCTTAATATTTAATATATAAGTGCATTTAAAGGAGAGTTTCATGCAACTATATAATAAATATAAAAGGGAAGTCTTTTGGGCTAACCCTAATATTTATTCTAAAATCCTCCCTACTATGCATGCATGCTAAAAATAGATATCATCAATGGAAAATAGTTTCAGAGGGAGTTAGAGACAAGTTTGAGCAATTAGATGGCATATTGGAGATTCTTCAGATTGCCTATGCATGGACAAGTAGTTTGAGGCCATTTTGATACCTTTGCATGCAGTTTTGTATCCTTTTTTCGAGGCTTTTTCCTTGTGCTCGGATTTTGGACTTCAACTCTTAGGTTTGGAGTGTCATTCTTTTCTTTTAGGTTTTCATGCTGGTGCAGGAGCACCTACCTATGAAGGCATGAACCGGGAACAAGATGATTTTCTATTAGCTAGAAGAAATGTAATAAGACCATATGGGTCCTTTTTGTAATTCAATGTCCTAGGAGTGTGACAAGTTTGTCCATGTTTGGGTCAAATTGTCATCCAGGGTCTGGTAGAGAAAATTGAGTCAATAAGGGTCACAATGGTCTAAGTTGGGGGATCAAGTGACCACAAGTCTATTTGAGTCATTTTTTATGTTTTAGAATCAAATGTAATAATTTTGGGGGGCTATGATAGTCTAGAGTCTAAGTTGGTTGAATTATGCAAAAGTTGTCATATTGTCAATTTGTTGTCATGACAATTTTGGACTTTTTGTAAGTCGTGATTCTCCAGCGGTCAGTTAGTTTGGAAAATAGTTGGAGGAGGTTGTGGTCATTTGGGAAACACCTTTAAAGGACCCAAACATTGAAGGATGCATGTTAGTTTATTTGGAAAGAAATTGAAGCATCAAGAACTGTTGGAAACTCGGAAAAACCACCTAATTTTTGTTGATTGCATACTGAAGGTAGATTGGTAAGAATTCTCATGGTGTAGATCCTATAAATAGTTTGTTTCAAATTTGTTTTTAATTCGGTGTGAAGTCTTGAAGTGATCGTTGTCCCATTCTACAAGCAAATCTCTATCGGGTAGCCTAAAACCCTTAAACCTCTAGGGTTTGACTGCAATAATGGATTTTGGCCTATCAATCCTTAACTAAATATTATACCATTATAGGAGATGATAGGCCACTATATCACATGTCAATACCAAAATCCATTAAGAGGGTACAATAGGGCGAAGAGGATGGAGAACTAACCCTAGGTCTGACATCTCTATGTGACAGACCAATTTGATAAGTGCAGTGCATGAGAAATGAGTGTTAGAGCACTGGAAAAGGGTTTGAATATGGTAGAAGATTACTTTGGAGATTTACATGAAATTTCATGGTCAGTGATGGTCACCCATTAAGAGAACCAAACTAGTTTGTGAAAGGCATTCAATCAGATAGGTAAAAACCCCCTATTAGGTCTGTTAGTGCAACATTGGTTGGAATATCTGCAAGTTGGACCGATATTGAAAACTGAGATTTTTTAGAACCCCCAAAAGGGTATCTGAAAACATAATTTTTTTGTCTAGATCCTCAAGGTGTCAAAAGTTATCACCCGATTCCTTCAAATGGAGGCCTAATAGCAACTAGTTCAGTTTGTGGGCAAGTGAGTCAAAATTGATCTTCCGATGGATCTAAACCATGAAATCTAGTTTCATTTGTTTTAAGGTGTTGTGAGAAAACCCCTCCAAGAGTTGTTGTATTGAATTGCTTGAGTGGGCCATTCAAACCCTAAATTCTAGTAGTTGCCCACTCATGTATGCAAGGGTGTGTGTAGTCACACAAGAACTCAAGAAGTGTTAGTTGTCTTTAAGTGAACATAGTGGAGCCTTTGGGTTTTCTAAGATGTTGTTTGGTTCCATTGAGCCATTTCTTCACTTGGTGTTGTGTAAGGATCTTTGGAATTGGGGATTATGGGTTGAGTTTGTATGTCTTAGAAGTTGGCTAGTTCAAGGTTACCTCCTTCCAGTCTATTGCCTCCTCGTCATATTGGTATGAAAGTAGGAGTTTGAAGATCACTTGGGTGGTGTGGTCTTAGTGCATGTCAGAGGAAGAGATTGAAATAGGGGCTGACAGAATGCCTCCTAAGAGTATGTCACAAGATGCGGTGAAGAAGTTGATTGAAGGGATGCTTGAGTCCAAGCTTGAAGAATTGAAAAAGACTAAGGATGAGGAAGATGGAACTAGCACTGATGAAGAAGGGGATAAAGAATATGGGGAATCCTCTAAGTGGGTAGAGGAGATACCTGTAGATCAGAGGGTATTTGTATATTCCTTGAGGTCAGTTAATAGGGACACCATTGATGAGTTGCTTATATATAGTGGAAGTATGGAAGCAGAAGAGGTGACAGACTGGATTGAGGCATTGATCAGTTATTTTGAGTACAAAAAAATCCCTAAAGATAAGAGGGTTAAGTTGGCAAAAGAAAGGTTGAAGGGGTTTGCTCTTACATGGTGGAACTATGTACAAGGGGAGAGAGTTAAGGAGGGAAAAAGTATGATAGCCTCCTAGGAAAGGATGAAGGCTAAAGCCAAGGCACAATTCATGCCCATTGACTATGAAGTGCGGATGTATAGAAAAGTGTAGAACCTCAGATAGAGAGACCTTAATGTGAATCCATATACGAAGAAGTTTCATAAACTCAGTCTCATATCAAAGAGACAAGATGAGGAGTCAGAGAAAGTGGCCAGGTACTTGAATGGCCTAAGGATTAACATCCAAGATGAGATCAACATCTTGGCATAGGAGACAATGAACAAGTGTTTTCAATTGGCCTTAAGGGTAGAAGAGAAACTAAAGAGAAGAAGTGAGCATAGTAATAGAGTTAAGGGAGGGATAAGTTTCAGAGGTAGAGGAAGTTTTGGAGGAAGAAGTCCTAACCAAAGGTCTAGTGGTGAGTCTATTAGGAGAACAAGTTGGGGACTCAAGTAGCAGAGGAGGCTACCGTGGGGGAAGACCTAATGGAAGAGGTGGGACAAATGGATTAGGGAGAGGATCCAAGTTCTCCAATATGAGATGCTATAACTACAATTAGATGGGCCACCCGACCTACAAGTGTCCAGAGAAGGTACCAACTTCTCATGGTGGTGAGAGGAGAACTACTTTGACTCAAGAAGATGCAAGGAGTGTGACATCTCCTGAAGTGAATTTGACATCGAAGATGGGAGAGAACCCAATGATCAAGAGGACACTGCTAAAGGAACTAGTGAAGATGAGCCACCCCAAAGAAAGACTTTATTTAGAGTCAACTGCAAGATTCAAGGTAAGGTTTGTAAAGTTGTCATAGATTCAGGGTCTACTGATAACATTGTATCTTTGGAAGTAGTAAACAAGTTGAATTTGGAAAAGAATACCCCATAGTTGTCCATATAGGGTGATTTGGTTGAACAAAGGGCAACACATACTCATCAATGAACATGCATGGGTAGAGTTTAGTATTGGGGGTATAAGGATAAAATTTTGTGTGACATCCTTCCAATGGATGCTTTTCATATTTTTCTTGGAAAACCATGGCAGTTTGACATAAAGGCTCATCATGATGGAGAAAAGAATGATTACTCTTTCCAAAAGGATAGTGTGACTTTTAGGATACAGTTAGTGATAGAAGGGGATCCACAACATGTAGGATCTAGTGTGATGATGGTAGGGGAAAAATAATTCCTTGATACACTAAAGGAGGAAGGTGGAGTAGGTTTTTATTTGATTGTGAAGCCCAAGGAAGAAAGGAAGAAGGGTGTGAAGTGAGGTAGGACCTAAGGAGGACATGGAACTGCTAGAGAAGTACAAAGGAGTGGTTGCAAAAGATATACTAGACTCACTGCCACCTATCAGAGATATTAGTCATTAGATTGACCTCATACCGGGAACAATACTTCCTAACAAGGCAACATATAAAATGACCCCACAACAGAATGAAGAGATAGCTAGGAAAATTCAAGAGCTCCTAGATAAAGGGTTGGTGAGAAAGAGCCTTAGCCCATGTGCAATACCTACTATTTTAGCCCCAAAGAAGGATGGGAAATGGAGGATTTGTATAGATTCTAGTGCTATCAATAGGATAACCATCAGATATAGGTTTCCTATTCCAAGGATAAAGAACCTAATGGATTATTAAGGGGGAGCCACCTTTTTCTCTAAAATTGACCTCAAGAGTGGGTACCATAAGATAAGGATAAGAGAGGGGGATGAATGGAAGAATGCGTCTAAAACCAATGAAGGGTTGTATGAGTGACTTTTGATACCTTTTGGCCTTTCAAATACCCTTAGCACCTTTATGAGACTAATGAATGAAGTGTTGCAGGAGTTTATAGAGAAATTTATGGTAGTCTACCTTGATGACATATTGGTGTTCAATAAGAGCAAGGAGGAGCAGTTGAAACACTTGGAGATATTCTTGAAGCAACTATAGGAGCAGAAGTTGATGATAAATTTAGAGAAGTGTGATTTCATGAAGAATGAGTTGGTGTACTTAGGTTTTGTCATCTTTAAGGGTGACTTGAAGATGGATTCTTCCAAGGTAGATGCTATTCTGAACTGGCCTACACCTAAGACAACCAGAGAGGTAAGAAGTTTTCATGGTTTGGCAACATTTTATAGGAAATTCATTAGAAATTACAATGATATTTGTGCACCTATGTTAAAAACCATCAAGGGTGGTGGTAAGGGGAAGTTTCTGTGGACCAAAGAAGCAGATAAGAGTTTTGAGTGTTTGAAATAGAAAGTTGCCAAGTACTCAGTCCTAGTATTGCCTAATTTCAGTAAGGTCTTCACCATTGAATGTGATGCCAGTGGATTGGCTATAGGAGCACTATTGAGCCAAGAGGGGAGACCGGTGGCCTTTTTAAGTGAAAAACTAAATGAAGCAAAGAGGAAGTACTCCTCATATGATTTATAGTTGTATGCCATGGTACGAGCTCTAAAAAAGTGGAGGCATTACTTGCTTCCTAAGGAGTTTATTGTGTATGCTAACAATCATGCTCTTAGTTTTTTGAATGGATAGGAGAAGCTCAGTCATAGGCATATGCAATGGGTTGAAAGTCTTCAAGCATACACCTTCATCATCAAGCACAAGGAAGGGGTAGCCAATAAGGTTGCAGATGCTCTAAGTAGGAGGGTGTTGACAGTGCAAGAAGTGTAGTTGTAGCGTATGGGTGTTGAAGCACTCAAAGGGTTGTATGAAGAGGACCAAGATTTCAAGGAAATATATAAAGGTGTGTTGTGAGTTTGCAAATGATTTTCATGGAGAGTTTTCTGACTATACCTTGCAGGATGGTCTTTTGTTCAAAGGGTGTTAGTTGTGTATCCCTAGGTGTTTAATGAGGGATAATGTAGTAAAGGAGAAACATAGTTGTGGTTTGGGAGGTCACTTTGGGCTAAATAAGACTTTGGACCTAGTTAGGAGATTTAAATTTTGGCTAAAGATGTAAACTGATATCAGAAAGTTTGTGGAGAGTTGTACTGTATGTCAGTGAGCAAAGGGGGTCTCAACCAATGCAAGGCTGTACCAACCTTTTCCTATATCAAGTAGACCACGGGAAAGTTTGAGTATGGATTTTGTGATGGGATTACCCAAGACAAAGACAAGTCATGACAATGTGTTCATTGTGGTAGACGGGTTCAATAAGATGGCTCACTTTATTCCTTGTAAAACCATAAACGATGCTAGCTATATTGTAGGATTGATTTTCAGATAAGTTGTTAGACTCCATGGGTTGCCTTTGAGCATATTCACTGACTGGGACAAGAAGTTTGTAGGGCATTTTTTGAGAACCTTATGGAAAAAATTGGGTAACGATTTGTCTTTTAGCTCAGTCTATCACCCTTAGACTGATGGCCAAACTGAGGTTGTGAATAGGTCATTGGGAAATATTCTTAGGTATTTGACAAAGGATCATGGTAGTAGTTGGGATGTGGTGATACCTCAGGAAGAGTATGCCTATATTGATTCAATAAATAGAAGTACAGGTTTGAGTCCTTTTGAGATTGTGTATGGTAGTCATCCAAGAGGAGTTCTTGAATTGAGAGATATCCAGGGGTTACAGAAAAGGAGAGGACATGTTGATGAATTTGTAGAGGCTATAAAAGAGGTGCACCGACAAGTCAGAGATACCTTACAATAGAACAGTCAAATGGTTAAAGAAAGAGTGGATCAGAGAAGGAGAGATGTGCAGTACCAAGTGGGTGACATGGTCATGGTTCATCTTAGGAAGGATAGGTTGCCCAAGGGAAGCCATAGCAAGTTGATGATGAGAAGAATTGGACCTTGTAAAATTTTGGATAAATATGGTCCTAATGCTTACAAAATTGAACTCCCTGATGATATTTCTATTTCACCTATATTTAATGTTTTTGATCTAACATTGTATAGGAGTCCTACTACAGGAGAATGTGTAGGCGAATTTGTTCAAGAAAGGAAAGAATGGATAAAACACTTACCACCTAAGGAACCGCCTAAGATGGAGTGCATTTTGGAGAGCAGGGAAGCCAAGAAAACAAGGAACAAGACCTATTTTGAACACCTAGTTAAATGGTAGGGCCTTCGTGACTCAAAAGCTACCTAGATGCTGGAGGAAGATATCAAAAAGTAGGGTGATGATTTGCAATAGTTGGTCTCTAGGAGGACTTGAGACAAATTTCACCCAGGGAGTATGGTGCAGGAGCACCTACCTATGAAGGCATGAACCAGGAACAAGATGATTTTCTATTAGCTAAAAGAAATGTAATAAGACCCTATGGGTCCTTTTTGTAGTTCAATTTCCTAGGAGTGTGGCAAGTTTGTCCATGTTTGGGTCAAATTGTCATTTAAGGTCTAGTAGAGCAAATTGAGTCAATATGGGTCACAATGGTCTAAGTTGGGAGATCAAGTGACCGTGAGTCTATTTAAGTAATTTTTGATGTTTTACAATCAAATGTAATCATTTTGGGGGACTATGATAGTCTAGAGTCTAAGTTGGTTGAATTATGCAAAAGTTGTCATATTGTCAATTTGTTGTCATGACAATTTTTTACTTTTTGAAAGTCATGATTCTCCAACAATCAGTTAGTTTGAAAAAAAGTTGGAGGAGGTTGTGGTCATTTGGGAGACACCTTTAAAGTCTCCAAACATTGAAGTATGTATGTTGGTTGATTTGGAAATAAATTGAAGCATCAAGAACTGTTGGAAACTCAAAAAAATTGCCTAATTTCTATTGATTGCATACTGAATTTGGATTGGCAAGAATGATAATGGAATATATCTTCTAACTAGTTTGTTTTACCTTTGTTTTTCATTTGGTGTGAAGTCTTGAAGTGATCTTTGCCCCATTCTACAAGAAAATCTCTATCGGGTAGCCTAAAACCCTTAAACCTCTAGGGTTTGACTGCAATAATGGATTTTGGCCTATCAGTCCTTAACTGAACATTATGCCATTATAGGAGATGATAGGCCACTATATCATATGTCAGTACCAAAATCCATTAAGAGGATACAATAGGGTGAAGAGGATGGAGAACTAACCCTAGGTCTGACATCTCTATGTTTGAGACCGATTTGATGACTGCAGTGTGTGAGATTTGAGTGTTAGAGCACTGGAAAAAGGTTTGAATGTGGTAGGAGAGTACTTTGGAGCTTTACATGAAATTTAATGGTCAGTGATGGTCACCCATTAAGAGAACCAAACCAATTTGTGAAAGGTGTTCAGTCAAATAGGTTAAAAGCCCTATTAGGTCTGTTAGTGCAGCATTGGTTGGGATAACTGCAAGTTGGAACGGTACTAGAAACTGAGATATTGTTTAGAACCCCCAAAAGTGTATCTGAAAACATAATATGTTTTTCTATCTCCTTAGGATGTCAAAAGTTATCACTTGATTCCTTCAAATGGAGGCCTAATAGCAACCAATTCAGTTTGTGGGCAAGTGAGTCAAAATTGATGTTCTGGTGGATCTAAACCATGAAATCCTATTTCATTTGTGTTAAGGTGTTGTGAGAACACCCCTCGAAGAGTCTTTGTATTGATTTGGTCAAGTGGGCCATTCAAACCCTAAAGCCTAGTAGTATCCCACTCATGTATGCAAGGGTGTGTGTAGTCACACAAGAACTTGAGAAGTGTTAGTTGTTTGTAAGTGAACATAGTGGAGCCTTTGGGTTTTCCAAGGTGTTGTTTGGTGCCATTGAGCAATTGCTTGACTTGGTGTTGTGTAAGGATCTTTGAAATCAAGGATTATCAATTGAGTTTGTATGTCTTAGAGGTTGGCCAGTTCAAGGTTACCTCCTTTCGGTCTATTTCCTCCTCATCACATACCCTATTATTGTATACATAGGAAATATTGTTATATTTTTCTCCAGTTCTTGGTTATTATTCTCATGCTCATTGCAGAGAATTTTTCTTGTAGCTCACTTTGCAGTTTATGACCGAATTTTGAATAAGATCTTCAGCTTTTGCCTTCTATTTTTGTGTTCATCTCATTTTATGCATGATCAAGATTTTTTTATTCTGTTATTGCCAAATAACCTTTCAAATTATGTCTCATTCATAGAATCACAGGTTATGCTTTGTGATTCTTTAATTCATTCTTGTTGATTGTGAAAGGTTCCTTTCCTCTCAATTGATTGAATTAAAGATCCTTCACATGAAATATTTATGTTTAATGAATTGGGAGTTTCATTGTGCAAATTGGTGTTTTGAGGAAGAATTGTTGTCATTTTAGAAATCAACTTAGTGCATCACCTCCTAGAATAATTTCTACAATTTTTTCGTATTTTCAAAAAATCATTCTTAACTCTTTTCCATACTCATAATTAGTTTTAGGAGGTATTCAGAGGGAGAACTCCCATAAACCAGAGATTCATTTCTCATTTTGAGTTCACCCACAACTCAAGATTCGTTTTCATGTTGCACGAGATTGCTCAAGTATTGGTATTGATTTGCTTGGTGGAAGCGGGTGCATCCTTTGTGACAACAATCACACCTTCATCAGTATCATACTAGCATCTCTTCTAATTTCTGTACCTTTGGTAGGGCTTGTCATGCTTATCATTCTTCTCATATCTATCTTGCTTTTGAAACCTATCATGTCTATCATGTCTTTCATGCTTATCATACCTAGACATTCCTTCAGGACACCTAGAGGCAAAATGTCCTATCTTATTACAAGAGAAACATTTCAAAGATAAATTTCCATCATACTTACTAGCTCCCTTAGGCAATCTCTGAGCAACAAGTGCTTCAAGCTCATCCAAATCTTTCTCCTACTCTTCCATCTCTCTCTCTCTCACATCTTCAAACCCTAGATTGAATCTCTCCCAGATCATACAACTGCTTCCCAGATACAAATGCTTTAAATGCAGTCTCAAATTTACCATGTGATTCTCCAAATTCACTCAACTCAGAAGAAACTATCTTACCAACCAACATATCTCTTGTTAGGGTAGTTACACTCTAGATCTCATCAATAGTAACAAATTTAGCTTTATAAGTAGAAGGCAAGGATCTCAGTACCTTAGCAACAATCTCATCTTCCTCAAGAGTTCCACTGGCACATATGATGTTCATAAGAAGTTCATTCACTTTAGCCATAAAGGAAGTTATATTCTCATATTCTCCCAACTTCAATGTCTCATACTTTCCTTTGAAACTCTACAACTTAGCAACTTTAACTTGTGCATATCCTTCATACAAGACTTCTAGATTTTTCCTTATCTCATGTGCAGTTTGAAGTCCCATCACATTAGTTATCTCTAAATCAGTCAAGGCACTCAACAATGTTTCCTTATCTCTTATGTTATGTTCAGCTTCCTTGATTTCATCAGCAGTAACTGGTCCATTCAGAGGAAAATTGTAGACATTCTTTGTAATCTTCTCCAAGACATTTCAGATGAGCTTCCATCTTGTCCTTCCACATAGTATAATTATTTACATCAAATATAGGACTCTCCTTTTTTAACACATAGGTTTCCATCTTGGATCTCCTCAAGTGGGTAAGCTTCTTCTGGAGGATCTAGCTCTGATACCACTTGTTGGCAACAACAAAGAAGGAAAACTGAGAGGGGGGGTGAATAAATTTTCACTGGATTAGAGAAATTAAGCACAATCTCATATCTGATCAACTGCAGTGAAAAGAAAGATAACAACAATAACAATAACACACATAATGCCACTATTTTTGATGTGAAAACCTCGGTTAAGGGAAAAACCACGGTGGGAACCTACCCACAATAAGATGATACTCTGCATTAGTATGTGTAAATATTACAATGGGGAATGCACATGCATTTAGACACACTGCCTAGAGCTCACTACTCAAATTACAATAACCCAGAAGGATACAACCCAACCCTTAGAGAAGGTTCACTACCTTACAAAGATGATCGGACTAAAATCTGGTAAGGATGAACTACAAAAATAGCATTTGCTAATGCCCGATGACAGATCCAGATAAGCTTATATGTCTTCCCTTCACCAATCTTTGCTCAATACACCACACCGAAGGATGAATTTACTTAATATAACATACAACACTCTTTGATAATGCAGAATAAACAACAACCACCACAATACATGAATATTACACCCATTTATACAAATCATCAAACTTGACTATAAGGTCAGCCAAACCCTTAACACCTAATTACAAAATTACATCACATGACAAATAAATCCACCAGACCAATACAATGTCATAGACAACATAGAATGGACCTAAATAAACTCCTCAAACATGCACCACCACTGGAAATCTTTCCAAGATCATTTGCAACACACTACACCACCAAAATACTGCATAACACAAACACTGGAACCGTAAGATCATCAAGAACATGCACAATGACATAATTAGGAAACACCAACAAGTAGGTTAGAACCATCTGCAATAGGTGCACCAACACCACTTATTCAAATCTTCACCAATCAACATGCTAACACTCAAGAACACTTAACGACAACAACTCAAATAAGAAAGATAGCTTGTAGAGCATCAAATCATGAACCATTTGAAATGAAGATACACATGAACATCCCAAACACTCTTCCAAATTAGCAACACAAGATATGATCATACCAGAGCACAATGCATCAAACACCAAAACACTGCAACACTAAACACTAAAAACCAGTCTCCATATCAGAATCCTCAACTCGATTAAATCATCACATAGCATCATGGAATTAATAAAGAATGAAGTATCTCTAGTTGATTCAACATCCTAAGAAAATAAACCAACCAGATCAACTCACTGCAACCACCAGATTACCAAAATATTTCTCTGCAATACCAAAACATGAGAATATGTTGACATCAATGATAACAACATATCCTAGTAGCAAAAATATCCAACAAGTATGCTAAAAGGATCACACCTAGTTCCTTTCCAAATATTTCATAGGCAACAATTGCAAAAGGTATAACAGTCAATAGCAATTTAAAAGTGAGTAGCATAGAAACAAGATGAAGTTGACAATGGTCTAACAAGAGGACAACAAAGATATGAGGAGATTGTAAATAATTTAGAATTAAATGGTTCCACATTAATCTCAAACAACTAATTTGTGAGGCCCTACCCCGACCCGTCCTAGCATTTCAGTTATTTTCATGTTGGACCTATTATTGATGCTTCATTTCCATGCATTATGGATATAGAATTTTATATGATCCCATGATTGGATAACATTGATATGGTGTATGTTATTTATTTTGATTTGTAGAACTTTATTATGATGTTAGAAATATGGATGCATGTCTTATGAATGGTTGAAATTTATGAGGGTTATGATAATGTCGTTAAGTGAATTGCTTTATGTGGATTTTATTGGATATATGGTAATTTGATTAGTATGATGGAAATTGTATGCAGAGTGATTGAATTGTATTCTTTTTATATGTTAAATTAATATATGGTTATTTGGGAATTACTAATATGTAAAATGAGATGTGCAGGAAAACTAATCCATGTGACCATGGAAACTATACAGAGAATCAAGCCTAGACCTATGTGCATTTGTGAAGCCAGGGGTTGTCTATTTGGAAAGACAACACCCCATATGTATTGTGTTTTATTCATAAACATAAATGTTTGAATGTGTGTTAAATTGTTTAATCCAAAAAGAGACATTTGCCATGTGTAATTAAGTAATGCATTTTTATTGTGTCACTTGACACGTGTTGTAAAGTGTGTTGACAATGACATGTCTCTTGGAGGGAAATTGTTTCAACCAATGCTTTTTTCAAATATTTGAGTGTGGTCCTAGATTAGTCTTGGATAGAGAGCCTTTGGAGTGGTCAAATCAAGTTTGACCCGTAGGTAAACTTTAGGTGGGTTTCTAAGGGGTCAAATTGACTCCTAGGGTTAGTTTAGGGGCTTTTCTAGAGGTCCATATGGTATACCTATGGGTTAGGGGAAATTTTAAGCATGTGACCACTCCCATGTGATTGTTTAGTCACCTCAAAAATTGATTTTTCCAAGATGGACGAAATCCAACTTTGGAGGATTCCACCTAGGTTAGAAAACCTTCCTTTCTTGTGTCAGTTCCTCTTCCCCACTTTCTCTTCCTCTTTTTCAGTTGCCAATTTTAGTAAGCCTATAAGAGGTTGGGAAGACCAACCAATGTGAGCTCACACTCTATCCAAGAGGTTGGAAAGAGTGAGAGGATCCTTCTTAAGGAAGGGCTTGAGGCTTAGGATAGTAATCACCCACTCTCCATCTTTGGAGACTTATAATCTTGAGAAGTTTGAAATTTTGGTATAGGAAATTTTGGTTAAGTCTTGAGAAGGAAGAAGTTGTGGATTTGGGCAGCTCTCCTACAAACTTCCTTTGCATCCTTTTGGCAGATTCAAGGTTGGTTGAATCACTACCTCATGTATGTTGTTAATTTTGAAAAGATTGTATGTTGCATTTGTTCTTCCATTGTTGTTTTTATTTGTGTAGGAAGATGTTGTGTTCTTAGTTTTTATATTAATGTTTTGGGATTTTTCAAGGCCAAACTCACCCTTGGGAGGGTAGAGTGGCCTTGGAGTGAAGGGTTGTTTGACATCCTATGAGTGAGAGGCTCTCTTTGAAAGAGAGTGATTCACAAGGGATTTTTGTGACCTTTGCTGCATAGTCATTTGTTTATGCAATGGTGGTCATAAGGGGAGTTTTGTTGGCTTGTATGCCTTGCGGGGCATAAGGAATTGTTGGGACAAGTTTGAAACTTGTGGATGTGTTTCTTGGTTGCCTTGGAATGGAAATATGTTCTCGTATTTGCAAATTCCTCCTCAAGGTGCTTAGTCCACCTTCACCCTATTTGAAGAGTCACATATGTGATGTTGTTTAGCCTTGGGATGGGAGTGTGAATGTTGTGAAGTTGTCTTGCTTATTTGTGTATTGCTTCTGTGTATCTCATTTGGGTCTTGGTTCTCTTAGCTTGAGGGTGGCTTCTAGTAAACCTAGGTTGGGAGGTGAGCCTCCATGGTCACCACCTAGAAGTTTTATTGCAGGTTTTCTTGGAAAAGTTTTGGAAGGAAAAGCTTGGAGATGTTCCTATGTCTTTTTGTATTTAGTTGCAAAAATATATGTATTTGGGAAGCCCTCATTTAGAAGAAATGAGAGGCTAAGTTTGGTATCTACCTATTTGTAAAAGTTTACCATGATGTATTAAATGTATTTATTAGACTATGTTTTATCATGAAACAAGATGTATTCTTTTTATTAGATTTTGATCTTGCAAAGAAAGAATAAAATTTGAAGTTATATTTCTATAGATATTGAGATATTCTTTATTGGTATTTTCTTCTTGAAATGAAAATTATTTCTTCCTGATAGCTATTGTAAAAGAGAGGAAATAAATAAAATGTTGAAGTGTAGATGTTAGTAAAAGAGAATAAACATTTATATCTATTTATTGCTCATAATACAAAATAATGTAGATAGATATTTAAGAGTGTATGTTAGTATTGCATCACATCATGTTGTCTATGGATTAAATGATTATAGACAATATTAGTTGCAGCCGTAATAAATTAATTTTTGCTAATTTTTCCATTTTGTAAATGAAGTAAATAAATCTAGTTATAGTTATTTAACTCAAATGTTAACTATATGTCTTTTTAAAGAGAAAGAAATAAATTTACTCTAATTTGTTATTTTGAAATAACCTACTTTAATGCTTTGGAATAAAAAAACTTAGTCATAAGAAAATATCTTGATATTCATATACTTGAGTAAATATATGTTGCTAAGTTAATAAAAAAAAAAGAGATTAAGTTTTAAATATATTTATATTTAAAAATACACATATGCATATATACATATATGTATATGTGTGTATATATATATACATATATATGTATATATATGTATATATATACATATAAATACATACATATATACATACATATATATGTATGTATATATGTGTAGCGTCGTAAATTGTATGCACTTGCTAGGGTGGTACAATTTCACACCTAGTTTAGCACCCGCCTTGGCGCATTTTGTATTTTGCATTGCATTTCCCCTTTAGCACTTAATTAATTAAATTAATTAGGTCTAAGGTTCTATTTTATCATCTCCCACATCATAAAGTTGGGCCCTTTCATTAAAGTGTGCCCTTTTCATTTTATTCCTCCTATACATCATTTAATCAGAAACCCTAATTAGGTCCTATTTTGAACTTGGGGGCTTGATTTCGGGGGTCAAAACATCTCGAAATCACCTGTAACTTCGGGATTCTCTCTAAAATCATCATATCCGATGACCCTGAAAATTTGGTGAAAAATTGTCGGGACCATGGCGCTCGGAGTGCACATGGTCCCGAACATTTTTCCCGAAATTTTAGGAGCACGATCCAATCATAAAATAAAGCTTAACCCCAAGAAATTGGCAGGATATTCAATCTCTAGGTCGGCCAAAAGTCGAAATTAAGACCTAGGGTTTCATACATAAGAGCTCTCTTTCTTCATTTGAAGGGATCCGATTTTTGTTTTGAAGGACCTTGTATGTAGCGAAAGAGCAGGTCTTTGAAGACTTCAACAACATTCAACATCTTTCTATCAAGCATTTAACAATTTCATTCATCCATTTAGGGCTTGGGAGACATTGAAGAACAATAGGAGATTACCGACTGAAGATTGGCTTGTACTCCTCCCTTGAGGGTTGGGTATGATTTCATGTTGTTTTCATGTCTTTGCATAAGCTTCAATATATTCTTTATTCATGCTTTAGATCACTTTGCATCTTGATTTAGAGCATTTACATTATCATTTACAAGCAATTAGGGTTTACTTTCTAGGTTGCTCTAGTTTGCTTTCTTGCATTTAAGGACCTTGCACACACACTAGGTCTGCACACACATTACTTTTACAATACAACTTGGCTATTTTTGGAGGTGGAAATCACCGAAGCGGGGGTTTGACTAAGGCAAAACCCTATATAGCCGCCCAAACACCTTTTCAGATATAAGTGCAGGTTTCGGGACTCGGACGACGCCGCAAGTTACAGATCTGGAAGAAGCAGACGGAGACCAAACAACACCCCAAATCTCAGAGCAAAAGACCAGGACAGGGGCACTGGGTGCCCTGGTCCTCCTGACAGACAGCATTTTTAGCATTTTTGACAGCTTTTCCAGAGTGCAAAAACAGCAGTTTCCGGAGCAGTTTCAGGGGCAGAATTAGGACAGTGGTGCCCGCGCCCCCGTCCCGAACATTTTCACTCAGATTTTGAATCTAGGTACGCATTTGCATTCTTTCCTTGTCCTTGTGTTTACAGCTTTCCATTGTTTAAGTTCAATTCTGCAATCTTGTTATTAGTTCATACTTGCACTTTGGGGTTAGGGATTGAACTTGCATCATTTCATCTTTCAATTACAACAAAGGAATAGAAATCCTAATAGGTATCCCGTGGCTCTCTCTTCCACAAAAAGAAGTAGCCAATTGTGTGATACCTCTAGGCTCTTTCGTATTCCACAAATGTGTGCTTAAAAGTGAGATTAGGGCATGTTTGCTTAGTCTCACTTTTTCCCCCACACATTTTTGGTGAACTCGACGTGAACTCCAATCTTCTCTAATTCTGATTTATGTTTTCAAATTTGAGTGTTTATGCTATTTCAAATTCAAATTTGTATTTACAAGTCTCAATTTCTTGCAAGATTCAAAAAAATTTAGAGGAAATTTTTGCTAAAACCCTAATTTTTCAATTCAAAGTTGAACTTGTGGATAGCTTAATTGGGATCAATAATTTCAAATCTGATTTAGGAACTCATTTGAATCATAAATTTCATTTTCTAAATCTACATTCTAAGTGCTTGCATTGGTTAAAATTAAACATTTCCTTCTATTTTGCATGTGTTATCATTTGAAAGAGGAAAATTGTTGTCATGATGCATTCATTTCATAGATGTGATAATGGGTTAGCTTCCCTTGTTTCAAATTTTTCTTCTTCTAAAGAACCTCCCCCCATATATAACAACATTTTAATGCCTAAAAGAATTTCTACCAATCCCTTTGAGACTCTCCTATGTTCTAAGGATGAAGACTTTAAGAGTGATCTTGACAATTCTCCTAAAATGTGCCCTTCCTATTTAGCTATCCTAGAGGAAGAGAATGATATCATAAACACCTTTCTTAATGTTACTTCACTTTCCCTACATGATGCCTCTCTAAGTAAAAAGGTATTGATGGACATTGACTTATTTTCTCCTAAAGTTGGTCCTTCCAATGGGGGCATGTTAGTGCAACAAGAGGTTATGAACACTTCTTTCAAAGATCTCCTTCCTAAGCATGAATCTTTGGAGAAATATGTTCATGTTCCTCCTAAAAAACACTCCCTTCATGAGGATCCTTTTGTGCAAGAAGATGACATTATCCCTACATTTCCTAGTGATGGCATTTCCTTTTCCAACAAGATTCCCACTAGAGATGATGAATTAATGATAAATGCTTACCCTTCTCCTAAAGTTTGTCTTACACATAAGCATCCCTTAGAGAGAGAAGATGAAATAATAAGCAATTTCCTTAATTCTCTCTCCCCTAAAGATCATATTGAACATATTTTGAGGAAAGAGGATGAGTTTAACACATCTATTGATGCTCTCCCTTCTAAGGATGAGGAATTAATAAACAATGTTATCTCCTCTCCCGAAATTGACAATACTTCAAACATTCCTTTCAACAACTTCACTATTTGGGATGAACCATTAGAAGAAGGTGTAGATTATTCTCTCTCCCTTGATAGTTTCTCACCTTCCTTGAATCTTAATTATTCTCCCTCTAAAAATAAAGCATCTCCCTCTCCTCAACTCGGTTCTACTCATAAGGAAACCCTAGTTCAAAGCAAGATGGTTAACATCTCTTTCAAAGATCTCCCTCTCAAAAGTGAGACTTTAGAGAGTAATGTTTAACCTTCTCCTAGAGAGTTTATTCCCCATGTAGATCCTTTGATGATAGAGGATGATATGGCCTTTCCTAGTATTACTTTTCCTACTAGAACATCAATGCCTACCCCTTGTCTCTCTCCTAAAATTGATTTAATCCATGATAAGATTTTAGTGCAAGAGAAGACTATCAATAATTCTTCCAACACTTTTGTTCTTTCTTCTAAACCATCCTCAATCAATTTGATACATGTGAATGAAACACCTAACAAAGCTCTCTTCACTGTCCAAGGTGCTTGTCCTTCTCAAAATTCTCAACCTTTAAATAAGCCTATCTTAGTGGTTCAAGGTGGTTATGCTAATGATTCTTTTTGCACTCCTAAGAAACCTATTATTACTATGCAAGGAGGTTATTCTTCTAAGAGCCCTTATGAGTATGCTAAGCAACTAACTAGAGAGAGTTATCATGTGGTTGCTCATACCTATAACACAAGAAACAATAGGCAACCTAATCCTCCTCCAGTTATCCCAACTTCACTTCCTCCTTCCCAACCTATTCTTCCTCAAGCTCCTCGGATTTCACAAATGCTTAGTAAGGACTATGATCTTATAGAACAACTTAAAGCTACCCCTGCTAAGATATCCCTTTGGGATTTGATCCAAACTTCTTCCGCTCATCATGGAATGTTACAAGATGCCTTGAAATATTTGAATGTTCCTCCACCTAATACATCTAGCAATATAGTGTCTTTGGTTAACTCTGTGATGAATCCTAAAGCTCAAATTGTGTTTACTCAAGATGAATTGCCTACTAGTGAAATTCAACATCAATATGATCCCTTGATGATTGTGGTTATCATAAATGACACTGCTATAAGACGAACACTGGTAGATAATGGCTCTAGCCTTAATGTGTGTAGCATTAATCTATTGCATAAGATGAATGTGGATACATCCTTTATTGAGCCTGACTCTCGTCCCATTCGAGGCTTTGATAATGTGGCTAAGTCTTCATTAGGTATTATCACCCTACCCATCACAGTGGGACCTGTTACTTTGCCTACTCCTATCCATGTTATGTCGGGAAATCTAACATACAACTTGTTATTAGGGAGACCTTGGATTCACAGTATGCAAGCTGTCCCCTCTACATTGCATAGACAAGTTAAATTTATTTATAATAATAAGACATATACCTTGATAGGTGATACTAATATTCAGGCTTGTTTGCAAACATCTACTTCCAAAGGGAGTTCTTCTAAGCCTTCCTCCTCTAGTGATGACTCTTTGAACAAGACACCTATGGATGAATCCTCACCCTCTAATAATCAAAATTCTTTGGATGAGCCTGAAGCTCCTGAAGAAGATCTTTCTCAACTTGAGTCTACACATGAAAAGGCTTTTGATCCTGAGAAGGTTCTCGCAGAAGACGATTGGGGATCTCTTGATTTTAATCCCACCTTTGTAGGTGAGTATAGGGATCCTCCTAGAGTGCTTAAAGTTAAAGAGAAGGAAGAAACTAGAGATCAATCAGTCTTACCTGAGCTTATGAACAATAATTTTGTGGCCGCTTCTCAAACTTCTTCTCCTCACATCTCTAATTCTGAAGAATTTGATCCTTTGTCTTATGAAAAACCACCTTCTCTTCCTGAAATGGCTGATTATTATGGTCGTGGTTTTCGCATTTTTGCTAAGCATGGGTATCATGGAAATGGTTGTGGCGCTCATGAACAAGTAATAAAAGTTCCTCTAGAGACTAATTTTCACAATTATGCCTTTGGACTCGGCTATAATCCCTGCAAACGTACCAAAGCATCTAAAAGACCATCTCTCAATGTGAATACTATATTTAGTAGTGATGATGATCTCACTTCAACTAAATTATCTTCTACTTCTATCAACTCTCATTCCCCTCATAAGGAAATCTTGGCAATGAACAAATCTCTTTATGAATCCCCTCAAATTTCTAAATCCACTTATGAATATTTATCTCCTATTCATCATAAAGTCCTTTCCTCTAGGGATAAGGCTCTAATAAATTACACTCATCCCTCTTCTAAGATTTCTTGTGACTTTTCTTCTTCAATTTTTATCATTTTATATGTGTTTTTGATCTCACTTATAGTTGAGCATTTAGCATGTCATATTCAAATACCTCATTCAATCTATCATGTCTTTAAATAACATTAATGGCTATTATGTTGCTCATCATTATGTGACATTGGTAGCTCATTTACTGGGGGCTCATTGTCATTCATGATGGTACAATTTCAAGTGCAATCATATTTTTTTGAAGCAACATAATAGCCTAATTTTCTTGTTCCTATGGGGACAAGAGTGATTTCATATATCTCTTCTTTTGCTTATGTCCAAATCTCTCCCTAGAAGATTGTGTAAGTCCTTCTCATTGAGGCAATGATCTTTCCTTATTTTTATCTAAGGATCCACTTTTTCCTATTTCGTGGATGGTGTGGACTTTATTACTTGATGTTATTCCTTGTATGCATTTGTTGTTGTTTGTTCAAGGATTCTCTCTTACAAGAGGTGTAAGTCTTTGACTATAGCCTCTTTTGCACTTGGTAAAATACACCCATAATGAATTCACTCTCCCAATTGGGTTAAAAAGAGCATCATCCTTCATTAAGAATCACTTTCACCTCGCAAAAGAAGGAAGTATTGCATTCTTATTCTCTTCTTTGTCTTATTCCTCTTGGGGATAGGTGTCTTTTGTACAAAGATCTCTTCTCCTCTAAGGATCTCCTTTACACATACTACAAGATATCCCTTTTCAACTATCTTATCCTTGCTTAAAGAGTGTAAAACTCTCTTGCTTGGATCTATGACATTGTTGCATTTTTTGGGGTATCTTCTTTTATGATGAAGGTAGGTATCCTTGTTCTACTTTGCTTATGACATAAACATTACACTTTTTGAGCAATGGGTCATTCTCGGAACCAGAGCACAGACTCTTAGAGCGAGATGTCTCCATTTTTCTTTTATGCAAGGTGATTATTCTCGGAACCAGAGAACAGACTCTTAGAGCGATATGTCACGCTTTTGTACTATACATATACAGGTTGTAGCATACTCGGGCATAGACTCCTATGAGGTGCTTCTAACCTCCCTTACACACACATGCACGAGGTTGAGTGGAACTAGCAGCATAAGGCTAGACTTTCTCACTCTCCTCCCTTACATGGATCACCTAGACAGACTCTAGGGGCTAGTTTTCCATGTCTTTTTTTTCCATGGATCACCTAGACAAGATCTAGGGGCGAGAAGTCCATGTCTTCTCTCTCATTATTCTTCTCATAGATCACCAATGTGTGTATTCATGCTTTTTTTTCCTTTCTTTTCTTCTCTTTGCATTTTGTTTCCATTTACATCCTTCATCTTGTGTTAGAGAACTCCCAAATCCTCACACTCTTTGTTGTGTTGGAATTGAGATTTAGTCCTCTTTCTTACCAAATAATTCTCCATTAGTTTTTGATCTCATATCAAATCTTCTTGTGAGCATTTGTCATCAATATTCTTTAACAATTCGAAGTGGTAAACATGATACCCTGTTTCAACTCACTAAAATTAGCAAGCCGAAACAGGGGGGGGCATATAGCTACCCTCGAATTTTCATCACCTTCCTTAGTAAGCATTAGGTGATTTTGTGATCTAACGTGTGTTTTGTAGGGTGCGGTTCCTAACTGTGTACTGCAGATACTGCTGGGGGCTTCGTTCGACAGACTTATGGATATATCCTTTTTCAAATAATGTTTACTTTTCTGTACTTTAGCTTGCATATGCACATAGTGTTCATATGACCGCTAAAGTGGGGGCTAAATGCAGCGTCGTAAATTGTACGCACTTGCTAGGGTGGTACAATTTCACACCTAGTTTAGTACCCGCCTTGGCGCATTTTGTATTTTGCATTGCATTTCCCCTTTAGCACTTAATTAATTAAATTAATTAGGTCTAAGGTTCTATTTTATCATCTCCCACATCATAAAGTTGGGCCCTTTCATTAAAGTGTGCCCTTTTCATTTTATTCCTCCTATACATCATTTAATCAGAAACCCTAATTAGGTCCTATTTTGAACTTGGGGGCTTGATTTCAGGGGTCAAAACATCTCGAAATCACCTGTAACTTCGGGATTCTCTCTAAAATCATCATATCTGACGACCCTGAAAATTTGGTGAAAAATTGTCGGGACCATGGCGCCCGGAGTGCACATGGTCCCGGACATTTTTCCCGAAATTTTAGGAGCACAATCCAATCATAAAATAAAGCTTAACCCCAAGAAATTGGCGGGATATTCAATCTCTAGGTCGGCCAAAAGTCGAAATTAAGACCTAGGGTTTCATACATAAGAGCTCTCTTTCTTCATTTGAAGGGATCCGATTTTTGTTTTGAAGGACCTTCTATGCAGTGAAAGAGCAGGTCTTTGAAGACTTCAACAACATTCAACATCTTTCTATCAAGCATTTATCAATTTCATTCATCCATTTAGGGCTTGGGAGACATTGAAGAACAATAGGAGATTACCGACTGAAGATTGGCTTGTACTCCTCCCTTGAGGGTTGGGTATGATTTCATGTTGTTTTCATGTCTTTGCATAAGCTTCAATATATTCTTTATTCATGCTTTAGATCACTTTGCATCTTGATTTAGAGCATTTACATTATCATTTACAAGCAATTAGGGTTTACTTTCTAGGTTGCTCTAGTTTGCTTTCTTGCATTTAAGGACCTTGCACACACACTAGGTCTGCACACACATTACTTTTACAATACAACTTGGCTATTTGTGGAGGTGGAAATCACCGAAGTGGGGGTTTGACTAAGGCAAAACCCTATATAGCCGCCCAAACACCTTTTTAGATATAAGTGCAGGTTTCGGGACTCAGACGACGCCGCAAGTTACAGATTCGGAAGAAGCAGACGAAGACCAAACAACACCCCAAATCTCAGAGCAAAAGACCAGGACAGGGGCGTGGGGTGCCCTGGTCCTGCCAGGATAGGGGCGCTGGGTGCCTTGGTCCTCCTGACAGACAGCATTTTTAGCATTTTTGACAGCTTTTCCAGAGTGCAAAAACAACAGTTTCCGGAGCAGTTTTAGGGGCAGAATCAGGACAGTGGCGCCCGCGCCCCCGTCCCGAACATTTTCACTCAGATTTTGACTCCAGGTACGCATTTGCATTCTTTCCTTGTCCTTGTGTTTACAGCTTTCCATTGTTTAAGTTCAATTCTGCAATCTTGTTATTAGTTCATACTTGCACTTTGGGGTTAGGGATTGAACTTGCATCATTTCATCTTTCAATTACAACAAAGGAATAGAAATCCTAATAGGTATCCCATGGCTCTCTCTTCCACAAAAAGAAGTAGCCAATTGTGTGATACCTCTAGGCTCTTTCGTATTCCACAAATGTGTGCTTGAAAGTGAGATTAGGGCATGTTTGCTTAGTGTCACTTTTCCCCCCACACAATATGTATATATATATATATACGTATATATATACATATATATATATACGTATATATATACATATATGTATATATATACGTATATATATACATATATGTATATATATACGTATATATATACATATATATATATATCTATGTATATATATATATATGTATATATGTACGTATATATATACATATATGTATATATATACGTATATATATACATATATATATGTATATATATATATGTATATATATATATATACATATATATATATATATATATATATATATATATATATATACTTTAAATCTTTTGAAAATGAACTATGTTGCAAATGATTTATTTCTAGTTCTTTTTACATTTTGCATGTCCACACACACAGATATATAAATATATAATAAAAATTTTATAAAAAAAAAAAAGAGAAAACCATTCCCTGAGCCCTGGAGCCGAAGTTCCCTACGAGCTGCTTTGGGGTGGCTTAGGACCCTCTATGGGCCGCAACCCACAGGGGCACCCACAGCGCCATTGCGGGCTGCGACCCGTAGGGGCAGCCTCGGCCACCACTGCGGGTCATGTCCCGCAGGGACACCACGACGTCGTTGCGAGCCGTGACCCCCAGTGGTGGCCTCCACAACGGTCATTGTTGCCTTATAATGTGTGTCACCGCTGCCCTCCTTTGCAGGTTGTGCCAATCTTAAACCCTGTGACCTCTTTGGCCCATGTGGAAGGAATTTCGCCTCCGCCACCTGCACACACACAAACCCATCTCAAAATCAAAATGTAGAATGAAAATGTAAGGATAAAAGATAAAAAGGAAAGTTAATAGATATTTTAAAATGAAACCCTAGTTAGGTTTCATAAGGATTATAACATTAAAATAAATATTAAAGGGGGGAAAACCCTTTTCAAATTTGAAAAGGGTAACTTCATTTGTATTTTAGTTAATGTTGATATTTGTTTTATTTTAAAGCGGTATTTAGTTCTAATGTTACTTTTATTTTTGACAATTATTTTTGCTGTATATAGTTAGAATCATATATATATATATATATATATATATATATATATATATATATATATATATATATATATATATATATATATATATATATATATATATATATATATATATATATATATATATATATATATATATATATATATATATATATAGTTGTTAAGTTAAAATTCTTTCGTAAATTTTTATAATGGAGGTTTTTAAAGGTAAATTGCTAATTTTTATCTATAGGGGTTAATATTGACCGAAAATTAAATATTTGATATTTAATATTTAAAGGGGATTAAATACATCTTAAATGTGAAATGAACTTATTTGGCAAAAATTATAATTGATCTGGTTAACTTTATTAGTTAAAATTAAAAGTGTATGCTCAATTAATTATGTTAATATGTGTTAACATTGTTTTATTATTCCTAGAGCAATTAAATATTATTTGAGATAATTAATATCTCTTTACTAATAAATTAAGGATTATATGGTTCAATTAATTTGTTAATTAATAAAGTGGTAACGACACTTTTTGGAGAATTATTTCCGCATTATATTGTTATCACATGCATGGTTAAGTTAGTTAAATCAACATTAGTAAACCACTCTTTTATTTCCCGAGTTAACCTTTAGTTAAGACAAAACTTAATTGTTCCATCTTTATTGTAGCGTATTTAGTATTATTAGGATGTTTTAAAAAAAATTAAAATTTGTTGTTCTGTTCTTGCCCAAAAGTTTGGGCATGACATGATTCATTAAAAATACAAGAAAAGGCATCAAAAAAGATATGAGACTTTGGGAAAGTCATAAATACAACAAGAAAACTAGAAATGAGTAAAGATTGTTGATTGAGGACACACAAAAAAAAGGTAATCATAATAAAAGACAAAGATGCTTTAGCAGTCCAAGTAGCAAAGTTATGAACAATAAAGAGTTCTTGTCTTGACAAACATGTGCATGGAATAAAGTAGGGTGTATGGAAATGACATAGAAAATTAAAGACTTCAAGGAAACATCAAAGATGCTTCAATTGCAAATAAAGAGTGGAAGTGATTGTCATGTGGCAATTTGAAGGTTTAAAGCATGTGGAAGGCAAAACAATAGTGACAGATGCATGACCATAATCAAAGAATGGTAGTGATAATGAACACAATAAGTCATGGAACAATGAAGAAGAAGGTAGTCTTGTGAGTTAAGGTAAAGAAAAACATTCATATCAAGTGTGATAGTGGACACATAGTACAATTACAATCCATTGAAAGGGTAGCATAGAGCATGCCATAGTCACAATTTAAAGACAATGAATGCCAATCTAAAAGAGAGATTGCATTATGAATAGAGGGAACAATCATGAGTACTACAATTGCATTCATTTGATCAATATAGAAAAAACCCTAAGTGAAAGAGATCTACACCTTACACATGGTTACTAAGGACAATCATATCACAAATACATTGTAGCAACCACTTTTAACCAACATGTGAAAAGAGGTCATGAATAAATGAGACAACAAACAAGGTCTATGAAGAATAAGAGGGAGACTTGAAAAACCAGATGCATGCTAGTCCATCAAGGACTATTCAAGAACATTACACTGAACTCGTGAATGGGCACATGATGATTTTTTGTTTTCCTATTTGATTTATTTTCTTTGTCATGCTTTGGTTTTTATTCACATGATGTATGATGAGTGCTATGAAGTGTCAATTTTTTTTTATAAAAGGATATCGTACACCCTCTTAGGGAATTTGATCTTTTTCAACACACTTTCATATGCACTAAAACTGTGCAATTGAACATGACAATAGCTTGAAGGAGTAAAAACTAGTTATGCAACATGTGGATGGTATATAACATAATTTGATGACTTGAACAAGTAGTTGAGGAGATTTAGGCAGAATTTTCGACCTAGTTTGAATTTAATTAACATCATCTAGGAGACGACTGAGGAGAACCATCAATGGAAGGGTCAAAGTAGTTGAAGATTCTTTATTAATCACAGTTATGGAGCTCTTTAAGGGCTTGGAAAGTGGGGATTACTTAGCTTGATGTTGAAGTAGGATTTTACCAGGCAAAGACATGTAAGATGTCATTTTTCTCTCACACAAATGTTCCTATCTTTTAGCAAGCAATTGCACAACATAAAGAAAAGCCTTAGGCTTCATTTTAGAGTTCTTGTATTTCTTAGAATTGGAACTTCACAAGTTTTTTCTAGTAGGGATTTTGTATTGTAACTCAAAACCAATCACTTGGTGACTAAAATCAATATGCTACCATTATTTTTAAGTATTTTTAGAGAATTTTTAGATTTACTCTATTGTAACAACACCTTATATCAAAAAAATATAGTGATTTTTCTTTCTGAGCTTTCTATTTTTTTGTTTGTACTATGATAATAAATGAATGTTTTTCATGTGATTTTAATGCAATTCTTTAAGATTTTGTTTCATCCCAACACCTTGAAATGAAAAAATTTAACATTTTGCAGGTTATAAGTTACACAATCAATATAAAAGTCCATTGTTGTGAAAAGCTATATTTCCTTCCAAAAAATGTGAAAAATCAAGCCTCTTTAGAAAATGTTAATGCAAAAAGTATGCAAAATAGTTGAATTCTATGGAGAAATGATTGAGAACTTGACCATTTGTCATGGGGGCTTCTCTGACTAGGCAATATTATATCACATGCATTAATCTTGGGGGTTTTAATATCCCAAAAATGAAGGTGCAATATATTGCCTATTGGTGAAAATAGGGGGGGTTTTAATTCCAGCTATGAAAAATACAATATTTGGTGAGAATAGGGGGGGTTTTAATTCAAGATGTGTATTGAGAGGGGGTGACAAAAAAGGAGTTTAGGGTAATATTTTTTGAAAGTAGGGGGATTCTTTAATATGCCATGAATACACGTGCTATAACCTAGGTTCACTAAGTGAAGCCCCTGTGCCATTTGTGTACAAGAAATAGTAGAATGAACTTGAATATTAATTTGGTGCATCACCTCATAGATTTAGCTTTCATTTTCAAGCAATTTCTTACCCTTTTCTTTGTCAAAGTATTAGTTTAGAGTTAATATTTAGGTGGACTCTAAGGGAACTAGCCCTCTCTAGAGGTTCGTTTCCACCATAGGTTATGCACAACCTAGTAATGATCCCATGTTTCTCTAGGTTGGTGAATTGATAGCTCAACAAGGGTACAAACTTTATTTTTAACAATTTTTGGTACATTGAGTGGGATATTTTAGACTATTATGATCCATATTTTTTTCATACATTACTGATCGTTAGTGTGTATATTAGTGATTTCTATAGTTGGAGGCAAATTTTACACATACCTGGTGACTTTGGAAGGCTAGTCTACTAGTTTCAAGTAGAAAAAGTGCTAGAATGTACTTATTTTATAAAAATCAGACCTGATTATTCTTGTTTAAAAAAAAAATTCTATCATGTCCACTCTATAACACCCATATTTGCACCATCTCTAAATGGGGTAAGGAATATTACATAGAGAAAATTGTCTTATTCTTAAGACTTCACAAATTTCTATAAACCCGATCAGACCAAGGCTGACAAGAAAAGAATGAACCCTCTTATTATTAGAGCAATGGTCTTGTTATTAAGAAGGTGGTGATCTTAACTTGAGTAAAGAAGTGATAAATATATTAAATAATAATACAAACAATAGTTTTTGATTAAGGTAAAAAGAGGTTTTGAAGGGACCCAAAACCTTTTAACAATAAAGCAAAGAGTAGTTCATACTTAACAAGGCATTAAGCCAAAAAGAGACCACAAAAGACCATGTTGCCCCATAAGATATACAGTAAGCCTCAAAACAGAGAGGGGGAAAAAAAAAAGACAAACCAAAACAACAGAAACCAGTACACAACAAGAAAAACTAGACAACAAAAACACTAGCAACAACAAACCCAGCGAAGAGGCAGTAGAGCACCATTACTAGTCCAACATATTCATTGCCTGTGCCATCTCCTTTTCAATATCAATCATTGTATTGGTGATCTTCTTTAATTTCTAGAAATTAGGAGGAGGTCCCACTGCCTTTCTCTTCAAGGTGCCTCTTGTTCTTTTTCTGGGGCCCAAGGAGATGTCTTGATCATTGTTGGTGTCCACATCCATGATATCTTTCAACTAGAACTATTCTTCAAGACTGCAAATCATATTCTTAAATCTATCAACCATGGCACCAATCACACCATGACTTGTTTTGACAACAACTTTGATAGAATCCTTTATTTTACCAATTTGTTCTTCCTAGCTCACCATCCTAGCTTCATAGTCTTTTTTGAATTTTTCAAAGGCCTCCATAGTAGTCTTTAGGAAATTGATAACAAAATCCTTCTCTTTCTCAAACCAAGGACTATTCTCATAAAAAACATGCACTTTATCCATATTCTTAAATTTTTCTTTAATTACCTCCAAATTACTGCTATCAGATCTTTGTTTTAGCTGTATATCTTTGATCTCGTGGAAGATCCACTTGAAGTTTTTGAAAGTGTCCACCATCCCATCTCTGGATAAGGAAAGGACATCAGATACAGACTCTTTCTCAGCACTCAACAAAGGAGAAGTAGGGTCAAGGGTATTCGATAAAGGCGGTCGACTCTCGATGTTATGGTTAAGAAGAGAGTCAATGGAAACCCAAGGAGAGGGATGCTTTCCCTAGCCAAAGGGAGTATCGGCCAAAACACTAGCAATCTTAGATCCTAAGTGAAGTTTTTAGATGGGAGGAGGGGAGCTGGAACCACAAGGTTATTTGGATTTGGGGCTTTTTACAATAAGGGATTTACCCTTGGTCTTAGGGGGGGAAGATCTGGGAGAGAAATCATAATCATTAGAATCAGTATGGTAGTCATCCCTCAAAGACCGAGTACCATTTGAATCAAGATCAACCTCAAGGGGGGAGGAAGACACGAGTTGTAAAGACTTCATGTTCAAAAATAAGAAGAACTAAACCATCATGCAAAAGAGGGTTTTTAATTCGATCTTCCTTGCATACAACAACATCGACATTCAACAAGGACAAAAGGAAGAAGGCGAAAGATATTCTAACCTTATGCCAAAAGTGATTGAGGAGCACAAAATAGTAATCGAAAACTCTTGTGAACTGCCCATCAAGGGTAATGTACTCCATGAGTACTTCCAAGACATCCCCCTAGATAGTCTTTATCTTCTCTATGTTGTAGCTTGTAGTCCCATCTCTTACCAAATATTTCTTCTCCTTCTCCTATTTCGAGAAGAGCTTGACCGCCTTTTCAAATAATTTTTTATCTTTATAAAACTTCACCCCATCAATGGAAAGACCAGTAAGTTCTGCAATAAGGTCTTCATTAACAACAATTTCCCTTCCAAAAAGGGTAATCGACTCCTTGTTGTAATTTTTAACAAATTTTTTCATCACCTTGGCTTTGACATCATGCAATTTTTCAATATAGATGGTAAAAACACCCTTCTCCACAATGAGCCAGATGGTTTTGTTATTTTTCAACTTAGTGCAATCCATCGGCTCCACATGTTTCAAATCCCCACCCATTTTGTGATAGTCACTGTTCTTAGAGAGGGAAAATTCTGTAATTGACAAAAACTTCGGAATTCGTCGAACCTAAAATAACCCCAAACATGAAGAGATCACAAAGGAACTCCAAGTGCACCCAGAATACATGCAAAGAGAAGCCTCTATAATGAAAATTAATGCGGGGTGATCGTGACATGTTCATAACACAAGAAGCTCAAAAAACACTCATGGAAAAATCAATCACAACAAATTAAGTTCCCTACGGGTTAGGCTATTCAACCTTAATAACCCCCTCACTTCATCATCCAAATGGTCCCCTTTTCACCATATAATTTTATCATAAGCTTGAACTCCAAATTTGGTGAAGTAGTCCGCAACTTTATTACTTTCCCTATATATGTGGTTGATGTGACAACTTTTGACAGTCAATTATTTTATGGGATAAGACAATCCAACTAGCAATATTCCATGAGGGATTAACTTCTTTTTTGAGACACTGAATAATGTTTTAGAATCCCCTTCAATCCACACCTTAGTACAATTTGTCTGTTTAGCAAGAAGGAGAGCCTGGTAGGTGCCAATGGCTTCGACAATGTGGTTTGTCTGGCTACCCAAGGGGAGCATCACTACTGAAATACAAGTGCCATTATAATCCCTAATCACTCCCCCACACCGAGTAGGACCTGAATTTCCCTTCACCGCCCCATCAAAATTAATTTAAACCCAACCCAAAGGAGGCACATGCCAATAGGTTCCATCATAGGTTTTTCTGATACGCTTGAAGACTCTAGAAATGTCCAACTAAATTTTCCAAGCCTTTGCATTCTTGTAATCATAGTAAGTGCAACTTTGAACCTCACTTCTCAACTAGAAATTGTTAACACAATTAAAGTTTTCCTTCACAGCTGTAGATTTTATGGAAAATAATCTCAGAAGATAAGGCAGAGTCTCTAAAGATCCTGTTGTTACTTTCTTTCTATATACCCCAGACAAGATGAGGAAGGGTATAAAGCTAGAGTCTTTTGAATACTTGATTTTGACTAGGAGCTCTCCATTGAAGGAACAAATCTGACATAGAGGAAGGAAAAACCCAACAAAGATTCCAGAGTTGAAGCATTCTCTCCTAAATTTACTGAACAAAGGGGCACCCAATAAAAAGATGGGAAACAAACTCTGCATTGTCCATATAGAGAAGACTAATGTTGGGGCTAAAAAAAACCCTTTTGCATAAATTGTCAGTGGTAAGGATCTTGTTTTGGAGAAGAATCCACGTGAAGATATTATTTGGGGTAAGATTTTTAATCCAAGCCTTGGACCAAACAGGGCTAGAGGAATTATGATTTTGAGAGAGACGAGAAAAAATAGAGGAAACCGAATACAAACTAGTAGGATCAACTTTCCACACCATCTTGTCCTCCGTTTGGTCCACATAGACCAAATTCATAAGAATTTGAAGAGGGTGTAAATTTGAACTAATCTGGACCAAATTAACCCAGTGACCATTCCTCCAATAATTTGCGACCATGTAGCCAAATCTTCTAATCCAATCATCTTTGAATAGATTGAAAGAAGTGTTAAGACTAAGAGGCTCATTTCCAATCCAAGAGTCTTGCTAGAAGTTAATACTAGAACCATTACCCAACTTCCATTCAATACCTTTAGCGGCAAGACTTTTGACCTTAATAATACTGTTCCAGAGATAGGATCCTAGGGGAAAGCAATCTAAGGTAATGAAATCCTTGAAAGAGGTAACTTGACACAAGTATTTACTGAGCAATATTGAATTCCATTTCATTCTACTAGAGAAAATTCTCCACACTTGGTTCACAAGCAATGCCTCATTAAAAGATCTTATGTCTTGTAATCCAAGGCCTCCTAACTTCTTAGGCTTGCACACATCATTACAGACTATCAAAGGAATTCTCTTTCTATTCTCAACACCATACCACATGAATCTCTTTTGAATGTCATCAATTAAATCAACAAATTTAGATGGAATTCTGAAGAGACTTAGAGCATAGTCAGGGAGGTTATGCAAAGTACACTTCAATAATTGAATTTTCCTAGCCTGACTGAGAAGAGCACCTTTCCATCCAACAAATTTCTTATAAATTTGTCCACAAGAGACAACCAAAAAGAGTTTGGCAGCGAAGTTATCAAAGGAAGACCAAGGTAAATTGAAGGGAAATCACCAATACATCCCATGATATTAGCTATTCTTTGTTGTTTTTTAGCTAGAGTATTGAGGAAAAAGAGAGAACAATTACCTTTATTAATAAACTGCCCTGACGCTTCTTCATTAGTAATGGGAACCTTTTTGAAAGTTCTATCCTCTCCAATCGTCAAAGTTCCCAGGAGTATTGTATCATCAACAAACTATTGATGAGAGAAAATAGTAGTATCAGATGAAGGGTGGAGCCCCTTTAAAAAACCATCTCTAACCATATTTTGCAAGTACCTACCAAGACTTTCAGCCATTATGGTAAAGAGGACTAGGGATATGGGGTCCCCCTGTCTTATCCCCCTAGAGGATTGTAAGAAATGAGAAGACGAACCATTAACCAGAATTGCAATATTATTTGTAGAAATCAATTGCCAGATAAGTTCCAAGACCTTGTTATTAAAACCAAAAGCCACCAAAACATTGAGAAGAAAATTCCAGTCTGCTCTATCATATGCTTTGGATAAATCAAGCTTTAGCAAAAATCCCTATTTTCTAGATTCCACCAGGAAGTGAATATTTTCATGCACTGTTACCATCAAATCAAGGATTTGTCTCCCAGGGACAAAGACAATTTGTTGGGATGAAATGAGAAGAGGAAGAACAATCAACAACCTAGAAGTGAGAACTTTAGAAATAATTTGTAAAAGGAGTTATAAAGGCTAATGAGACGGAAGGCATCAAAAGAATCTACTTTGTGAATTTTGGGAATAAGAATGATGAAAGTAGCATTAATCTCTTTTAAAATTATCCTAGCTCCAAAACACTCCTTCATAGCATTACAAACATCATCAGCAACAATGTCCCAAAAATTCTGAAAGCAGAACATTGGGAAACCATCGGGACCAAGAGCCTTATTGCCTTCAAAAGAAAATACAACTTTTTTAATTTCTTGAATGGAAGGAATATGCAAAAGCATTTTATTATGCTCTTCATTAAGGATGCATGAAATGACATCAATGAGGAACTTTTGAGCATTAGGATTCAATCTTAGATCAGCAAATAATAGCTCACTAAAGTATTGAACCGCTTCATATCTAATCTCTTCCTCAGACTCAAACTTGATGTCGTTTCTCAAAATGTAGTTGATGCTCTGCAAAAATGGGTTAATGTTTAGACTAAAACCTGTGGTAGTATAACACATAAGAAACACAAGAAACAAAGAAGAGTTAGTGTTAATCAACCAAAAACTAGTCTAAGCAGGCATACCAAGAGAGACACTAAAAAAAAAGTAAAGCATTTAACTATGAAAGCAAACACAACAAGGCATCTCCAAATGCCTTCTACCATGCTCGTAGCTCCTTCTCCCTTGTTCCTCTCCTCTCCAAGTTCCAAATTAGTGTAGCTCTCAGCATCTTTTTGCACTATGGATACCTTATGGAGGTTCAAGATTGACAAATGATTATTCTCAAAATGATATGCAAATGTGAACAAAACCTTATATTAGATGCTATTAAATGAGAATGATTTATCTAGTCCAAAATGACAATATATGTTATTTATGCTAAATGCTCTTCTCTAAAACTCACAATAATGTAAATGCATACAAGTTTTTGGGATCTCGATTATGAAGAAATGGGCTCTATTTATAGGAAAAATGGAGCAATGGATGGTTGAGATTGAGTAATCTCAACAACGGTCCATGAGAGGGTTTTCAACCCAATCCCATGATGACAAGTGTCAATATGAGATAGGTTGAGAGGAGAGGGAAGACGCATTTAATGCTTGACATGACCTGAGGGTTTACTTGGGAGGTAAGGTTAATGTTGGGTTGAGTGAATAAATTCATTATCCAAAGAATAATGCTTTTATCCAATGGATAAGCTCTTGTGCAAGAGTTAGTGAGGATAACCATGGTCAAAGCAATAAATGCTTGAGGATACACATGGGTTACATGAGGGTTGAGTTAGGGGTCAAAGTCGCTAACCATGGGTGCAAGTGGATTTAACCATAAATGGTCATGTAAGAGCCATTAGTGGTTTGGAAGACTTTAGAGGTTAAATTGTTGAACACACAAAGCAATAAATGTTTTCAAGCACTTTGGAGTCATTGAGAAGTGACTTCAAGTTGCTTAGGAATGTGACAATATTTAGGGGATGGATTAGGCTAATTAGGAAGTGTTTAGAAGAATCTAGAAGGGGGTTAGGATTGCAAGTGGGTTTGGTGGGTGAGAGAAAATAGGATTTTTATTAAAATAAAATTCATTTATTTCAACAAATAGGTGCAACTTGCATTTTTAGGAGAATGCAAGTGGGGGGGATTTAATGATTTAAATAAATGTTTAATTTGATTTATTTAAAAGAGAAAAGGGGGTGTAATTGAATAAATAGGATTTATTTATTTAATTGATTGTGAATTTGGTTTAATGAATTAATTAAAATAAATTGAATAATTTATTTAATTAATAGGAGAATGATTTTGAAGATGAATTAATTAAATATTAATTTAATTAACTGATGGCTAGTGGGTTTTTAATCAAATAAATAGCAAATATTCATTTAATTAAAATGGACAGATTTATGTGACTACAGTAGTTAATTCTATTGGATTCCCAATGTTTCATAGTAGAGGTGGAAAAAATTGGCATTCCTATTATCAGAAGCTAACCAAGTAACTCTTGACCTTTGCTTCCAAACTCCTCTTCCTTGGTAATAATGTCATGGTATTTGGAAAGAACATTATTATCTCTAGCTAGATAACCATCCTTATAACCTTCTTCCTGGATTTTGTCTTGGATCTCTTTCAACTCCATCTGGATGGTAGTATTGTTGATGAATATGTGCCCAAAAGAATCCTTGTTCCATTTTCTGATATTCTTCTTTACCTCTTAGAGCTTCTTCGCAACTCTAAACATGGCAGAACCATTGATTCCAATATTCCACCATTGTTTAACTCTATCATGAAGAGAAGGTTGAGAAAGCCACATTTTCTCAAATCTAAATGAGAAATTTCTTTTCTTTGAAAAGGAGTCAGCAACAAAATTGATTGGATAGTGGTCATAACCAATTTTTGAAAGTGTTGAAAGAGAACACAAATAATTACACAACCAATCATTAGAAACTAGGACTCGATCAAGTCTAACCTATATAAGATCCTTACCAACTCTTCAATTAGTCCATGTGAAGGAGGCACCTTTGAGATCCATGTCAATCGGGCCATGGTTGTTTATAAACTCCAAGAGGTTGAATTTACTATCCAACTACACTTGGGATCCACCAATTTTTTTTGAATCATTGATCGGGGTGTTGAAATCACCCATAACCAGGCTTGGAATTTGACGGTCACCCCTACCTGTCATATGAATTTTTGATGACGGTTTAGTCATTTCAATGCCTTTCATTTGACGTTTTAAGGAAAAAATAAACTGTCAAAAAATATAAAAGCAGAAGATTGAAGCAATGAAAATCAATGCACATCTTTCTTGAGAAGAAATGAAAATCATTATCTTAATGAGAAAATAATGATAAATTAGTAATATATGCAAAAACCTTAAATTTACTAAATAAGTTTCTAAATTAATACACTAATATATATATTATATATTAACATTAAATGATAATCAATTAATAATTACCAATTTAGTAATAATAAACATTTAAATTTTAAAATTATATATATTATGACAAGCTTCTATAACAATCTTATTAAATATATTTAAAAACTTAAATTGACTAAGTTTCTAAATTCATATATGAAAAAATAGAATATATTATAAAAATTAACATTAAAATACTTTATCAATTATATTCTATCATTTCAATTATGACAAGTTTCTAAATTCATATGAAAAAATAAAACTATTCTAAAAAATCATGTTAAAATATTATAAAATTAGAAACAACTACATCCTTCCATATTCTAAATCCTTCCATTTCATTCTAAATAAATTTGTATTTTTATAATAAACATTATAAACCAATATATATATTACCTACTATATTTTTTTACGGTTTATTTATAATTTGAAGTGTCATCTATACGGTTTTAGAAAAAAATAGCATGTCAATGCATACGTTTTACTAATTTTTTAAGCTGTCAAATACGGTTCAAAAGTGAAAAAACGGCCATTTTGCTTGTCAAATTCCAGGCCTGCCCATAACAATCTAGTTTTCATTAGGGTATTTGGCTCTAAATTTAGCTAAAGACTTCCAAAATTTTATTTTTGTAGATTTACAGTTTGGGCCAAATATATTAGAAAGAATCTAGCTAAAATTATCTCTGACATGATGCAATTTCGTAGCAACATTATTAGAATCTTCCCAAATAGGGATACCACTAATAGTATTAAGATTTCAGAATGAGGCAATTCCTCTAGAAGCCCCCTTAGAGTTGTTACCATGAACACCATTAGAGATGAAAAACTTTAATCTTTCCACTCTATCCTTTGGTATTTTTAACTCTTGGACTAGAAAAATATCTGGTTTGTGATCTCTAATTAGATTGCTCAAAATTTATTGTTTATGAGAGATATTTAGTCCTCACATATTCCATGACATTATCTTTATTGCTTACCTGGAGTTAGGTTCTTACAAATCACAAGGATAGTGCATTGTATCCCATCTGAAATGTCTTGGATACTATCTTTCTCTCTATGCCATCTTTAAGATTTTCTCCCAACAATTCCTATTGGCCCCATATAAGCTCTAGTTTTGTTCCTAGTGGTCATACCACGAGCTGGCATTTTATTAATCCTTTCCTTCTTCATGATTGTAGTGAACTCACTGTCCTCTTTGTAATTTGTTTCTTCCACACTCAAGTTCTCTTTGCTCAAAGGGTGAACTCACAATACTGGTTCCCACTTTTTGACCAACTTTGACACTTAGATGAACATTTTGCAAAAAACCTTCACTTTCCGACACCTATAACTTTTAAATCATTAAGAATTTGAAGATGATGTAAACTAGTGATTTGTAACATCCTTTTTGTAGATTCTAAATATATTTTTTTCAAATTTTTTTGAATAAAATTTTATTGATTTTTCCATCTCCCTCAAAAGTAGTTTTTTACAAGAAACAACATTTTTTAAGAGTGATGTGCATCCCGAAACGTATAAATTTTTTTCTATAAATGATAAAAACTTATCTCTTTTAAATTTTGGTTTGTAACATCAATACCCAGGGCATGCAGTTGGTTTGATAGTGATATGTTGAATATTTTTTATTTTATTAAGTTTTGAAGTTCGACTAATTATAATTTAGATATAGGTGTACGTTTGAACACATAACTTGCTCTATATATATCAAAATTAAGTTTTATTTTTTTTGTTAGAAAGAAGACATCAATACCTAGGGCATAGATATTTTTCAGATTTTTTTTGAATTAGTTTGCTATTTTTCCCAATGCATTGAACAAAGAAGTTCATGTTCGGTGAAAAACCTACATTCATAAAAAATAAAATAAAAATATATTAATAAAATTATATATATTAAAAATTATACTATTTGGAAAGCTTATAATAAGGACTAAATCCTCAAGAAAATAAAACTTCTAAATGAATTCGTTTGACCCCTCAAAAGCTAATGTAAAATTGGTTTTTTATCAGCATTTGATAGATGCAAAGGAGACTCCATTGCAAGTATGATTTAGAAGTAGAGAGGTTCTATCCAAGAAATTTTGATCTAAGAGCCTTTGATCTAACTCTCTTCAATTAATTACTTCAAATGGGACTTCTTAAAGCTTAAATAATTATATTTTCCAAAAAATATATGATTTCAGCAAAAATCAGGATGTACTAAAAAGTGGGAACCAGCTTTGTGAGTTCACCCCAAATCATAATTTCTCTCTTTAGACTTTCCATCTATTTCCTTTTCCGACATTGAATTCTAGATGTGCTCCTCAGAGGTAGGATGAACAACATCCCCCAATACATATTGACCATCATGAGGGAATGTAGATTTGACATAGTTGGTAGTTTCTTTTGAGTCATGCGACACATTCTCACTTTGACTATTCAAAGCTTCCTCTGAAGATAGGATGGGAGAATCAGGGATCGCCTCATGGAAAGTCTCTTTTCTATGTTCCTATTTTTCAACATGAGTAGGGACCTTATCTTCATTCTAAGAAGAATCACTACCGTTCTTTTCCCCTTTTTGACAAGAGATTACATCAGAATATTTTCTTTCAAGTTGGGCATTTCTATCTGCCTCCATTGGATGCCCCCTTCCATCAAGGGTAGAGTTATTTCTAGCCAACACTTCCTTGGTACTATGAGTATCCTTAGGGGTTTTTCTTTCTAGAGGACCGCTCTTAGCTTTCCAGAAATTTTTTGCCTTGCCTTTTGGTTTCATAGCATTGTTCGGACAATCTTTTGCCCAATGACCTGATTTTTTACAGTTGAAACAAACAAAGTGAAGGGTCTCAAATTCAATCAGTTGAACCCATTTCCCTAGCTTAGAGAGAATCTTAATCAAAGAGGGGAGATCAGTGGATTGAACAATACTTACACAAATCCTGGCAAAGACCAACCTCTTTCTAGTAGCAGTCACTTGATCTATCGATAATAGCTCCCCCAAAGAGCTTGCAATTCCTCTAAACACATCTTCATTCTAGAATTTCATGGGGAGCCCAGGAAGCTTGACCCAAACTAGGACAACTTCATAGAAAGTTTTAGAGTCAATGGTAGGACAGCCTACAATGTGGAGAGACAGCTTCCTGGTAGAGTTCTGAGATAGTTTGGACAGAGGTAGTGATTGCCCAGTGGATCAGGAGAGTATGCCCAAGTGGTCCAAGAGAGGTTCCTATGGGGACCAGTGTTACCATCTGATCAGGCTCTGGCAAAGTTTTGCATGTTAGAGGTGAGACCATGGTAGATGAGGCCAGGAGTGGTAGATGCAGGGGTGATGGAGGAGTATACACAGTATATCAATGCACATCAGATTCCTCGGATATCAGATTTAGCGAAGCCTATTCCATCCTTCGATGAGGAGAGGAGATAGAGACGAAGGAGGAGAGGAGGTCGCGTAGGTGGATGAGGGAGAGGATATGGAGGTGGCGGGGATGGAGAAGGAGGTGAAAAAGTAGGAGGAGGAGGAGGAGGATTTGGAGGGGGTGGTGGATTCAGTGGAGGAGGTGGGGGTGGTGGACGGCTATAGCAGAGAGGGAGAGGTGGGCAGCCATTGCAGCTATCTAAAGGACCTTTGATGCAGGGAGGCATGAGATTAGGTGGCAGGGATGTAGGTGAGGGATAGGTACCTATGGAGATAGGGGAGGGAGAAACTAGAGAGGGAGCCACTAGAGAGGCACCTATGGATATAGTGGAGGGAGCGACAGGTGGTGGAGATCTGCGAGATCATATGATACTGGTGTTGCAGACTCGACTAGAGGATATGGAGGTAGAAGTAGCTGCTAGAGATGTGTAGTTGTTTGCACAAAAGTTGGAGTTGACTATGGTGTTGTGGGAGAGAGATCAGGTCGTGGAGAGATTTGCGGAGTTACAGGTGTAGACACCCAAAATTGTCATGTTTAATTAAATAAATATTTTATTTATTTAATTATCTAAGCCTATTTCTTCTATTAATTAAATAAATTTTATTTATTTAATTAATTCATTTATCCTCTTCTAGCTTTATTTCTCATTTAAATAAATACATTTATTTATTTAAATTACTCTTTCCTAAATTAAATAAATATTTTTATTTATTTAATTGTCCTATTTCTTCTATTAATTAAATAAATCTTTATTTATTTAATTAATTCATTATCTTTTTCTACACATGACACATGTCATTCATCTCTTAATTCCTACACTACCTACCCCTTTCATTATTTTGGTATTTCCTCTACCTACCCTCTAATCCTAGCCGACCTCTCTTTTTACACCTCTCAATCTTAACCCTCCATTTCATATTGTGTCTTCTATTTAAGGAGATGCTTCCTTCATTGTCAAACCCTAATCACTCATGCTAATGATCACTTGGCTACACTACGATCCTACTTGCAACCACATTCCGTTCTTTGTTGAGCTCTTGTGCATACAAAAATCTGAGAGCAAATATACATCAAGCAAGATCAATGGAGATAGGAAGAATGGAGATCAAAACCCTATTGGACATGTGATGGTATAATCTTTGTGATTTTGAATTATTTGCATTGTCTTAGGTAATCTTCATATGTTATGGTGGATCTTTGTTCATTGTTGGGCTAGGGTTTAGTGGTTGGATTCATTTAGTGGTTGGAGTCTAAACAGCTTGTAAACATTGAGTCCTCATCAACATTGTGTCCTCTTGTCATGAAAAACAGTCAAACAGTCGGATTTGGTCACAACAAAACAACTTCACATATTGGAAAAATTGCACAAAGTTTACAGAAACACGTCTGTGTCTGTTTTAACCACGTCTGGGTCATCTAAGCGCGTCTGTGAAGGGCAGAATAGCGTCTGTGTTTTTAGCAGCATCTGTGTCTGGGAATCGTGTCTGTGAAGTATACAGAGGCGTCTGTGTCAGGAATTGAAAATTTTGACAGTTCAACAAACAAAAGGAAATCGGTTTCGGCATACTTGAGCTTCCTAGGTTGTCTCTTCAGGTTTCATCTAGCATTCAACCTGTTCTAAGGTCTCATACAGTCCATCATTGCTTCACATCTCATTTTACATTCATACTTGTCTAAACTTGGGTCAAAAAGGTCACTTGCTTGTCCTCGCTATACTTTTTCAACACACTACATACAACTACACTTTGCTAAGTGGTCCCTCATCAAGGTTTCTTACCTTTGGGTCTCATTTGGTCTTACTTAGAGTCAAGGTCAGCTTACCTCATCAAGAGAAACAATCATCTCTTTGGAAGTCACACCTACTCTACTACTTACATACTTGGTCTTACACTTTGGACATAGCAAGTACACCTCAAGATTCATTTACACTCCATACAACTCTTGGTCTTCCATACTCTTTCCATATTTTTCATCTAGTCTCTCACAGCTTGGTCAAACACCTAGTTCATGGTTGAAACCCGCCTTCAAAGATCTAGGAGAATAGCTAAAGAAGCTCAAGAATCCGCAAACATGAGTTCTTATGAGTATGACAATGATTTATTTTATAATCCTGAGCACACTACATTACCAAACATGGATGTTTATAGAAACAATCCAAATGTGGAAAACACAGACACTACAAACAACAATGCTACACGCAATGACAATGTGGACAGCCTTTCAATACTATCAGCAGACATAGAAGAATCCATAATGAATCCTCATTTCAATAGATTGGTTGAAGAGATAATGAGGAGAGATCGTCAATACTTCTTACACATGATGGCACAAAGTGGAGCTAAAATACCTCATGACTTTGACATGTCTCAACTTATGGAAAGTCGACCCTCACAACAAACTCAATCCAACATGGATCAAAGGAGACCAAATAGTGGAGGAAATAGAGCACCGAATATGATGCCAGAGCCACCATCAGTTTTGCTTCAAAAACCAGAAATCCCACATACACAAGCTCAAACATATGATACTTACCTTCGAAGACCATCATGGAAGCCTTATGTGGATAGATATGCTCAATCACATGCTCAAGGTATGGATCAATCAAAACAAGTGGATACTCAAAGACATCCTCAAAATTTTGACACAAGGAGACCTCATGTCAAAATTGGGGGCAACACAATGGAAAATGAAATGCCTATTGAATATGGTATATATGCACAAAATAGATATGGGGTCCCTCAACATGAAGTTATGCCAAGTGCTCCATATATGCCGCAGCAATATAGACCTCCATATGGACATGTCTACGATCAGTATCATCCATACATGCAACAAGCTCCTCCTCAAATGGGTGTCTCAAACACGGGGTATGCTACAAGAAATCAATCTCCTCCCAAGAATAATTTGGAGCAACAAATAAGAGATTTACAAAAGAAAATGGAGGACATGAGTACATCAAAACCAACATACACTATGAGAGATATATGTCCTTATCCCTTTGATAAGAGCATTCCAATGCCTCCATTTCCTGCACACTTTGTGACGCCAAAATTTGACAAGTATAGAGGGAAAGGAGACCCCAAGGCACACATAAGACAATTTTTCATAGCCTGCATAGAGGTAGCGGCAGAAGAAACATACTTGATGAGGTTGTTCCCGCAGAGCTTAGGTGATCAAGCTATGGAATGGTTTTCTCAACTACCTCCTGGTATTAAGTCATGGGGTGACTTAGCAGAGGCATTCATTCAGCATTTCTCTTACAATATAGAAACAGATGTCTCAGTTACTACCTTGTACAATACGAAACAAAAGGAAGGAGAATCTTTCGCAACATTTTTACAAAGATGGAGAAATCTAGCTAGCAGATGCTCTTG